>NW_026095889.1:0-17561 GCF_023614345.1 Adelges cooleyi | reverse complement strand
ACTCAACAGTTGTTTTGCTATACAAAACTATGTAATTTTTTTGTTTTCAACCCGTAGGTTGGTTTGCAACTCTTCTTCTCCGATCTTCACGGTCACTCGCTATTTCTTTTAATGCCTTATAGCTTTCAACTCCTCCATCTTTCTTGATTTGTCTAATAAATGTATTGCGAGGTCACCCAGGTGGTCTTTTTGCTTCTATCATACCTCTAGTATTGTGCTGTGCAGTTCTTCTGGATGTCTTAATGTATGTCCCACCATTTTTCTATCTTCTCTTTCTAATCGAGTCTATTAATAATCGTTCCTCGCCGACTATTTCCAGTATATCTTGGTTAATTTTTCGTTCCATCCAGCTTATTTTTTCCATGCATCTCCAGCACCACATCTCAAATGATTCTAATGCTTTTCTTTTAATTTCATTTATAATCCATGTTTCACAGCCTTATAGGGCTATACTCCAAACATATGTTTTGATGAGTCTTTTTCTAATGCTAAGGTTAAAATTTTTTGGACGTGAATAAATTGGATTTTTTATTGAACGCTAATTTTTCCATTCCTATGCGTCTTTTTTTGTTAGTTATCAGTATTTTTATTGGTGTTATCTGTTGGTTAGGTGGGAAAAATAAGGAGAAAAGCAAGTTGATTGGTAATTTAACAATATTTTTAAATTATACATGTGTCAAAACGCCAAATACGAACGTAATTTTGTAGCTCTCCCCCGCGGAAATCAAAAAATAGGAAAAAATAATCCTAGTAATAATAATGTGTAAAATTAACATAATTTTCCGTTTTTTTTTAAATTATAACTACGGCTAAAATAATTGAATAAAAAAAATTAGGAATATTCTTTTCGTCAAAACAGACATGCAGAATAAGTTTCAAAATATTTCACGGGGGGTTGCTTCGATTGATCGTTAATATATGACGTTTTGGACCATGTATATATTTTTGCATTTAAAACCTAGTTTGCATACTTATTTGTATGCATACCCTTTTACAAAGGTAATATTTCTAAACAAGTATCCAGTATTAGTCCTGAGTTATACGAGTTATAGTACGAGAAAAACTAATTATTTTCAAATGATTTGTTACATTTATTTTAAGCATACATATTATTTTACATTGGTGTAAACAATATTATACAACTGAAAATTGAAGATGTTTTACATTCATTTAAACAGTACCCTTAAAGATTACATTTATTATACATTTGTTTTTGGAGTACTTACACGGTACCAAAAGTAAATAAAATATTTGATAAAATTAATGATTTTTATAATGAGCTTTATTAAAGCTGCACCCACTAATATGTGTAAATAATGATATTCAATCAACAGTTATTTTATTTGTGTTATCCGTTGGTTAGGTGGGAAAAATGAGGTGGAAAAAAAGTTGATTGGTAATTTAACTTTGTTTTTTAATAATACATGTGTCAAAACGCCAAATACGAACGACCTTTTGAAACACTCCCATGCAGAACTATTTGAAACTCACCCTGCATGTCTGTTCCGACATAAAGAATGTTTTTCGTCAGTAAATCAATTTTTTTCGTTTATTTTGGTCCTTATCTTACAAATTGATGATTATATTTTTAGTTTTATCCTTCACTCTTTTTGTTTTAATCGTTTTTTTAAAGTCTCTTCGGACATAAAAACATTTGTTAAAAATAATTCTTATCTTATATTCTTATGTAAAATAATTGTTTTTATTCGAGTAACAGAAAGTTTTTAATGTTAGTTTATAATCTAAAAAGTTTACTTTTTCGTGTTTCCCTCTTGAGAATTTTTCTGATATTTTTTTAAAAATCTGAGAAAACTTTTAAACTAGATACTTCATAAAAATGCCTAAAAAGCAAAAAAGAGTTATAAGATGTACTAATCATTATAATAGTTGAAATGTGTGTAAAATTTACATATTTTTCTTTTTTATATATATTATAAGCTCAATAAATGATACTCTGTCTCTCGAAAAAAAAATCAATATTATTTTCAGAAAGCTGAGATTATTTTACATAAGAAACTGTTTTTTAATCGTTTTTTTTATGGCAGTAGATACTATAGAAAAACGATAAAAAATTTGAGTAAATAAAATAAACTAAAAATACTTTATACGACTACTATGGCTAAAATAATTGAAAAAAAATTTGAGAATATCTTTTCATCGAAACAGCCATGCCCGAATGGTCGTTCATATTTGAAGTATTGGGCCATATAAATTTGCTTTTATTACTCACCGTGATTACTTATTTATATGTATACCATTTGTAAATGGTAGTATTTCTAAACAAGCGTCCATTATTAGACCTGACTACAGCAATTGAAGCAATAAAGGATAATTTGACTACCTTAAAATTTATACGAGAATAACTAATTATTATCAAATGGCTTGTATCATATATTTAAATTTAATTCTTAAGAAGTTACATGTTACTCTGCGTTAGTGAAAACAACAGAAAAATAGACTTTTCACATCAATTTAAAGTTAGCATAACATTAATATTATTTGTATAACCTGTTGGTTTAGATAGTGAATCGTCAAATGTCTCTACAGGTCAGTATAAACTAAGGAGTTAGTAGTTACCTAATGGATAATGTGGATAAACATACACATATTTAGTGTTTTAGGATAGAAATCATTCTTTATATTACTCTAAGATAGCCAAACAAAAATTGTTTGTCATACATATCATATAAACTATTTCATTCTTAAATTTAGTTAATTGGAATTTCATATAATTTTTTTATCTTTATTTACTGAAAATAAAATATTTCCTAACAACAATTTCTAAGTGGATATATTTATATATATAATATTTATTTAAATAACATTAATTTAATTTGTGTAACCTGTTGGTTTAGATAGTGAATCGTCATATGTCCCAACAGGTCAGTATAAACTAAGGAGTTAGTAGTTCATATATTTTAAAATATGTTTGAAAATAAATTTATTATTTAGAAGTGTACATATATTACTCTACATTAGTGAAAACAATATTTTATAACAAAAAATTTAATATTTTTAACATTAATTTAAAGTTAGCAATATATTAATTTGTTGGTTAGGTGATGAACCGGAGAATGTCCAATTAGGTTAATATAAACTAAGGAGTTTGTAGTTACCTAATAGATAATGTTTATATACAATATTTATTAATATAACATTTATTTGCAAGACTTTTTACATCAATTTAAAGTTAGCATAACATTAATATTATTTGTATAACCTGTTGGCTTAGGTGGTGAATCGTCAAATGTCTCTACAGGTCAGTATAAACTAAGGAGTTAGTAGTTCATATATTTTAAAATATGTTTAAAAATAAATTTAATTATTTAGACATATATTACTCTACATTAGTGAAAACAATATTTTATAACAACAAATTTAATATTTTTAACATTAATTTAGAGTTAGCAATATATTAATTTGTTGGTTAGGTGATGAACCGGAGAATGTCCAATTAGGTTAATATAAACTAAGGCGTTTGTAGTTACCTAATAGATAATGTTTATATACAATATTTATTAATATAACATTTATTTGATTTGTGTAACCTGTTGGTTTAGGTAATGAATGGTCAAATGTCTCTACAGGTCAGTATAAACTAAGGAGTTAGTAGTTACCTAATGGATAATGTGGATAAACATACACATATTTAGGGTCTTAGGATAGAAATCATTCTTTATATTACTCTGAGATAGCCAAACGAAAAATTGTTTGTCATACATATCATATAAACTATTTCATTCTTAAATTTAGTTAATTGGAATTTCACATATTTTTTTTTCTTTATTTACTGAAAATAAAATATTTCCTAACAACAAATTCTAAGTGGATAATGTTTGTAAATAATATTTATTTAAATAACATTAATTTAATTTGTGTAACCTGTTGGTTTAGGTAGTCAATCGTCATATGTCCCAACAGGTCAGTATAAACTAAGGAGTTAGTAGTTACCTAATGGATAATATATATATATATATATACATACATATACAAGCAATACATTAATTTGTTGGTTAGATGATGAACAGGAGAATGTCCAATTAGGTTAGTATATACTAAGGAATTTGTAGTTACCTAATGGATAATGTTTATATATAATATACATAAACATATATAGTGTTTAAGGATATAAATCATTCTTTATATTACTCTAAGACAGCCGAACGAAAAATTATTTGTCATACCTACATATTTTATAAATTGTTTCATAATAAATTTAGTTTAATGGAATTTGACATATTTTCCTATGTTTATTAGTAAATAAAAAATTTCCTAACAAACAATTTTAAATGTGGATATTTCAATAAATATTTAAAAAATATGGTAAGAAATTTTAGAGATGAAAATGATACTAAACCAGATAAGTCTACAACATTTCAATAAAGATTTTTTTTTTATGTAAAAGCTGCACCAAAGTACTAAACAATCGTATAAAACATGATTCCTATTAAAACTCATTGGTTATTTTTTAATATTAATTTAATATGTATTATTTGACGGATTATAGTTAGCGTCAACCAGTCAAAAAAACCTCAAGGTATTGTATAGACAATAGAGTTAGTGGTTACTTGATGTATACTTTCTTTTTTATATTACATGCTCTTCTTTAACTCGCTACCACGTTTGTACCTTTGTAAAAACGTGTATTTTTTAAATTTTGCAAAGTTAATTGAACTCATTTCCCGATGTCGTAGAGGGCTGAAACATGCCACAGACACTTATCTTGGATGACAATACAATATCCTGTAATATTATTGAGACCTTGACATCCAATTAGCAAATGCCAGGGGGTCAAATTAAGGGGGTCATTTCACTAAAGTTTCATGTTTTTTCAAATCTTCCAAAATTAACTTAGGAACTTATTCGCAATTATTAAGTACCTTTAATAAGACTAAACAGTAAAAAATAAAATTAATAAGTACAAAATTAACAATTTCAAATAATGTTAAAGATCGTTAATTGTTTACTAAAAAGAAACGCGGGGGCTCTATTTGTTGAATATAGCCCACGCTTTTATTTTAAGTCAAAAATTAAAGTTGTTTAACATTATTTAAAATTGTAGTTAATTTTCGGTTGTTTTCAAAGTAATTGACATTTTGAAAAAATGTGTTACAATTGATTTGTAAATTGTTCTCGTAGTAAAATTATTTTTTACTTTTTAGTATTTTTTTGGTTAAATTATTATTTTTGTATACCATCAAGTCAGTTCTTTTTCTTACCATTATCTTTTTTCCCCCTGTTTATCGTCGAACCCTTACTCTAACACTGTTTAAGTTCAAACCACCAGCAATACATGAAATCTGGTTAATTTTCTTCTACTGGAATTAGAATAGTAACCCTTTTTAGCAGTTTTAAAAATCGTGTAAAAAATGTTATATTTAAAGCTATTTTTTTCTTACATGTTAACTATAAAAAATGTTTTATTGTTAAAAGTTCTCAAATAAATAAAACAAATTTTTTGTTTTTTTTAGTTTGCGGGGGTTCATTAAAACGACGTATGTTTTCTTAACATCTATTACCTACTTTGTTTCATTAAATTTTGTTTGCACAATTGAACTATGCGGTACCAAAAATATTCACGATTGAAGATAACTTATCTTGGACGTCTTAAATCTCTTGTTCGTTTATTTTGAAATGTTGGATTTATAATAGTTCTATAATCGAATATCTTTAAAACAATTTTAAACATGTTGTATAATAGTATACACTGTAATATAAAGTATATTATTATAAAACGCATATTTTATGTTCGTGTACATTGTGCAATGATTTGAACTTATATATATATATATATATACCCAGGCATAAAGCTTAGTGCAGTTGTGCAACTTCAAAAAGATTTCATCATTGTGTGCTATTTTTATATTTTATACCAATAGATTTTAATCATAATCTTCGTTATATTTTAAAAATAACTAATACTTTTTTTGCTTAAAAGTTTGTTCAACTGTCAAATGCTGCCAGTTGTGTAATAAGGCTCCTCCGACAAATGACTAATGAGACACCTTGTATAAAATGTTGCTGCAATCCGTGCTGGTGCAAAAGTAGGTAGTCATTACTTATTTTTAAAAGATGATTTGTTTTAATTTAAAAAGTGAACATTATTAATTTGGTGATTCACTTCCCCTTTTTCATACTACGGAAATTATTATTTTCTTCCGAGGGAATTCCTCGACAGCGTCTTAATAACGAAAGTACAGTACATAATTAATTTACATTGTTTTTTTTTTTAACATAGGTAACATTATAAAAATTAATTCTATTTAAGCTATGTATTAATAAAGTTTTTTTTGACAGAAAATATCCAGAAATGACAACAATCCGAATTGCAGACATATACAGTTATAAATACAGCTTCTAAATAAATAAAAAAAAATTTAATTGTGTACTTTAACTATAACTAAACCAAAACCATATATTTCACGAATGCATAATAAACCTCTACTATCTGGAAAATTAAATATATCTTGTTTTGCATTAGTACAAGTTTTCAAACTTGTTTACTATATTTTCACCAATCTCATCATTTGACTTTTACTTTAAAACAGGGAACAGTCCCATCTGTTACATTAAACAATAAAAATATACCGAAATCCTCTAACGCTCGCTATTTAGGTCTAATCCTTGACCAACGGCTAACCTGGGCTCACCACATAAAAAACAAAAGAATCCTTTTAAACTCGAGGAGGAAATCAGTCTATTACCTACTTGGTAAACACTCAAACCTCAGCTTAAAAACAAAAATCCTACTTTATAAAACTCTCTTGATGCCAATTTGGACTTACGGCATCCAACTCTGGGGAGCGGCAAAAAAATCATATACGAACTAAATACAAGCTTTCCAATCTATAACCTATCCGTATTATCACGAACGCCCCTGCCTACGTCTCTAACCATACTTTACACACTGACTTAAAAATAAACACAGTTGACGAGACGGCCAAAATCCTCTATAAACGATTCCGTTCACGTCTGACAAATCATAAAAATCCTTTAATATCCGCCCTCAATTCCGATACCATCCCAGGCAACCCACCTCGTAGGCTAAAGAGGAAATGATGTAGAGATTTAAATGTAAATTAAAATCCCAAGTCAATCCAATAAAATGCCTAAACCACTCAAGTTAAAGAGTGCCGCTATTGGGCGGCTGCAGAGGATTCATGTGTATCCATGTCATTGTATTATTTCCGCTTACGGACTTAATGTAATATAATAATTACAGATTGTTTGTTTTACCGATAAAATGTTTAAAAAAAAAATTAAAAAAATATTTTCACCAGATTTTATTACTGTAGCTTTGTTCAAATACAATGTGTATATGATTCCTCTGTTGTTATAGGCCATGTCGACGTTTTGCATAATCTCAAAGGGGTTTGTCTAGATAAATCTTCGGATAAAATAAAAATATAATAACCGCAATCTTTTCACAATTGATTTGGTGTGAATGTAAAATTCTAGAAAACTCAAGTGGTGACAAGGTGGTGCCTTCGGTTTGAGGATTAATTAAATGATTTAAGTTCGAAGGTTCAGCTAAAATATAAAGGCTTATGAATCGATACACGCAATTTCAAAATAATATTATAACTCACATGTACAGTTTATAATACGCGGATAGATCAAACGTTCCACCCGTCAAAAATTTAAACCTTTAAAAACTTTAAAAGTAAATACTCAAAACTTGTTGTACTATTTAATGGTTTTTAATAATATTGTAATATTTTCACATTGTATAAATCGAACAAATTTTGAAGTGCGGTTGGAAAATGCACGCATATAAAAATAACTATTTTACTATTGATTTGTATACCACCCTCCAACACAGAAAAAAATACATAGTTGGTCCAACTTAATCTATCGGATAATATAGGGAGACAATAAATGTCTAGGAGGAATAAATAAATAAATAGTTGGCCTAACTAAATATTTAGTTGGAACAACCATTTATTTTGTTATTTAAACTAGATATTTATTGTGCCCTTATAATAACCATACTATTATTTAAATTAATAGGTAACACAAGGTACATCTTGTACATCTTATTTAAACGGGTTATATTTAACAAGAAACCTATTCAATATTCATCGATAATTTTCTGAATTACGGCTCGGTATAATAATATATTAAACATTTTAACTTACAGTTTTCGAAAAATATTAAGAATATTTTAAATAATAGACCATTATTTTATACAATGCTATTCAAAATTGTTTATAGCTAACGAAATATTTTTTTTCGGCTGAAGTGCTTTTTCGAAACATGAACGTTCGGTTTTTTTTACAACAACATTGCCATTTGCGTCATACTTTAATAAATCTGTATCAATATAGTTTAAATAACTATAATTAAATAATGTATTCGTTTAAATTGTTTACGACCCGAAAATGCTTAAAAATGTATTAATTGTATATGTTTTTAAAAAGAGAAACAAAATACTACAATTATTTTAAGCAAATTAGTATCATATCCCTAATGAATTTTCCGTATATAACAGAAAACATAAGAATTGATACATTTTTTCTATTGATTTGTATACCAACCCCCTACACAGAAAAAACTAGATATTTATTGTGCCCCTATAATAACCATACTATAACTTAAAGTAATAGGTAACACAAGGTACATCTTGTACATCTTATTTAAACGGGTTACTTTTAACAAGAAACCTATTCAATATTCATCGATAATTTTCTGAATTACGGCTCGGTATAATAATATATTAAACATTTTAACATACTTTGTTCGAAAAATATGTGGAATATATGAAATATTAGACAATTGTTTATTGCTAACGAAAATATGTTTTATCCGGCTCAAATGTTTTTTCAGTAACATGAACGTTCTGTTGTTTTTCAAATAACATGCCTTATGCGACGTCATACTTTACTAAATCTGTTTCAATATAGTTTAAATAACTATTGTTAAATAATGTACACTTTATTCGTTAAAATTTTTTCGACCCGAAAATGCTTTAAAATTTAGTAATTGTACATGTTTTTAAAAAGAGAAACTAAATACTACTATTATATTAAGCAAATTAGCGTGTTATAATCAATAAATCTCCTGTATATAACAGGAAAACATAAAATTGATATATTTTTACTGTTGATTTGTATACCACCCTCCTACACGAAAAAAACAGTTGCTCCAACTTAAACTATGGACTATTATATGGAGACATTAAACTTTTAGGCGGAATAACCACCTAAAAGCACCTTGTGCCCCTATAAAAATCATACTATTAGCTGCACCAACTTTTTAAATAATCAGTCCAAATAAAAATGTTTTGTGCTCGTATTTTAACCATAGATTTAGTTGAACCAATTTGTACTTTTAGGAGAGTTACTTAATTATTAAATTAATAGGTAAGACAAGGTACATCTGGTGCCCAATATAATTATTTATTTGAATGGGTTACTTTTAACAAGAAACTTATTCATCGATGATTTTCTTCCTTGAGGTTCGGTATAATAATATATTTAACATTATGACCTAATATGTTCGAATAATATCTGAAATATTTGAAATATTGGATAGTCGCTTTATACAACGCTATATAATAAAATTGTTAATTGGTCCAACTAAATGTTTAGTTGGAACAACTGTTTAATTAATCAGTTCAAATAGATATGTATTGTGCTCGTATATTGACCATAGATTTGGTTGGGCCAATATAAAATAAACTACATATGATATACAGGGTTGTCAACTTATCGTGAATCACTCAATATCCAATGGGTTTAATTAATAATTGAATTTTTTTCCCCAAAATGTTTTTATATAATGTTATTTTTTTAGTTTTTTTGATAGCAACGTTTAAAACTTGAATGGAAACGCTGGTAATGATACTAAAAATGTTAACTGGGCGATAACCATTTTAAAATGACTATTTTTTAAATTATAAGAGTTTCAAAGTTAGGATAGAAGGGAAAGTTTGGTTGGGAAATGTACGCACATAAAAAGAATACTACACTCCATCTTATATCTTCCTGCCAAGAACTTGAAACTTAATGACAGTCTTTTTTATGCATCCCCCAGAAATCATTCTGTATAAAAAGGGGGATAGATGAGTCATAGCAACGGGATATTTAGCTTGCTCAGTGCATATGCGTTTAGTATTTAATAAAAATGTGATGTTACAATAGTAAATGTCAGGAAAATGTATTATACTTTATATGCAGTTTTAAAAAAAAATTATGATAACGTATAAAATTGGATAATTTTTTATGTTGTATTGGAATATTTAAAATATTGTACAATTATTATTTTTTAACTTCAACCGAAGATGTTTATTGCTAATGTTAGGTTTGCTCCACCTCACAGGTTTTTTGAAAACATGTACCATTTTGTTTTTTACAAATAACATTGCCTTTTGCGTCATACTTTAATACATCTGTTACCATACCTATAGCCTGAATACAACTTGCTAAATAATATACATTATGTCCATTTACATTTTTCTCTGTACATTTAAAGGTTGTGTATTGTAGAAATATTTTTCAGAATTACAAAAGTTCATTGATACAAAATATGCAAAAATCTACAATTTTTTTTATGTTTTTCATTATGATGGAAATAGCATTGGGTAATTATTATTTGTATTTTTTTAATACATTCTCAGGTTTAACACTATAATTATCATAATTTTATGGTTTCTAATGAAATAACAAATTATGTTCAAAATTATGTACGCGAGTATGAATTTATATTAAAACCTAATTTTGTTGTTTATATATTTTAGTCACACAAGGTCGACCATATCCAAGTACGTTTATAAATTATATACAGCTATACATTTTATATACAATTTTATACACGTTTTCTATTTATCTTGTATATATTTACTAGTTTATTGTATAATACGACCGTGTAGTAATATAGACCTAAAAGTAGACAACAGTACGCTTAATGATTACTCTTATTATACATTTGTTTTTGGAATATTTACACGATACTAAAAGTAAATAAAATATTTGATAAAATTAATGATTTTAATAATGAGCTTTATTAAAGCTACACCCACTAATATGTGTAAATAATGATATTCAATCAACAGTTATTTTATTTGTGTTATCCGTTGGTTAGGTGGGAAAAATGAGGTGGAAAAAAGTTGATTGGTAATTTAACTTTGTTTTTTAATAATACATGTGTCAAAACGCCAAATACGAACGACCTTTTGAACCACTCCCATGCAGAACTATTTGAAACTCATTCTGCATGTCTGTTCCGACATAAAGAATCTTTTTCGTCAGTAAATCAATTTTTTTCGTTTATTTTGGTCCTTATCTTACAAATTGATGATTATATTTTTAGTTTTATCCTTCACTCTTTTTGTTTTAATCGTTTTTTTAAAGTCTCTTCGGTCATAAAAACATTTGTTAAAAATAATTCTTATCTTATATTCTTATGTAAAATAATTGTTTTTATTCGAGTAACAGAAAGTTTTTAATGTTAGTTTGTAATATAAAAAGTTTACTTTTTCGTGTTTCCCTCTTGAGAATTTTTCTGATATTTTTTTAAAAATCTGAGAAAACTGTAAAACTAGATACTTCATAAAAACGCCTAAAAAGCAAAAAAGAGTTATAAGATGTACTAATCATTATAATAGTTGAATTACTTACATATTAATTTAATATTAATTATTTACATATTTTTCTTTTTTATATATATTATAAGCTAAATAAATGATACTCTGTCTCTCGAAAAAATAAATCAATATTATTTTTAGAAAGCTGAGATTATTTTACATAAGAAACAGTTTTTTAGTAGATTTTTTATGGCAGTAGATACTATAGAAAAATGATAAAAAATTAGAGTAAATAAAAAAAACTAAAAATACTTTATACGACTACTATGGCTAAAATAATTGAAAAAAAAATTTGATAATATTCTTTTCATCGAAACAGACATGCCCGAATGGTCGTTCATAGTTTTGGGCCATATATAATTGCTTTTATTACTCACCGTGCTTACTTATTTATATGTATACCATTTGTAAATGGTAGTATTTCTAAACAAGCGTCCATTATTAGACCTGACTACAGAAATTGAAGCAATAATGGATAATTTGACTATCTTAGAGTATATAAGAGAAAAACGAATTATTATCAAACTGCTTGTCACATATATTTTGAGAAATATTTGAATATAATTTAATTCTTTAGAAGTATACATATTACTCAAAATTAGCAAGCACAATATTATATAACAGAAAATCAATTATTTTTACATTCATTTTATTTGTATGACCTGTTGACTTAGGTGGTCAATCGTCAAATGCCCCAAAAGGTCAGTATAAACTAAGAATAATTTGACTACCTTAAAATTTATATGAGATTAACTAATTATTATCAAATAGCTAGTATCATATATTTAAATTTAATTCTCGAGAAGTTACATATTACTTCACGTTAGTGAAAAAAACAGAAAATAAAAGACTTTATACATCAATTTAAAGTTAGCATAACATTAATATTATTTGTATAACCTGTTGGCTTAGGTGGTGAATCGTCAAATGCCCCAATAGGTCAGTATTAACTAAGGATTTAGTAGTTCATATATTTTAGGATATATTTGAAAATAAATTTAATTATTTAGAAGTATACATATTACTCTACATTAGTGAAAACAATATTTTATAACAAAAAATTATATATTTTTAACATTAATTTAAAGTTAGCAATACATTAATTTGTTGGTTAGGTGATGAACCGGAGAATGTCCAACTAAGTTAGTATAAACTAAGGAGTTTGTAGTTACCTAATGGATAATGTTTATATATAATATTTATTAAAATAACATTTATTTGATTTGTATATCCTGTTGGTTTAGGTGGTCAATCGTCAAATATCCCAAAAGGTTAGTAGTTACCTAATGGATAATATATATATGTATACAAGCAATACATTAATTTGTTGGTTAGGTGATGAACCGGAAAGTGTCCAATTAGGTTAGTATAAACTAAGGAGTTTGTAGTTACCTAATAGATAATGTTTATATATAATATTTATTAAAATAACATTTATTTGATTTGTATATCCTGTTGGTTTAGGTGGTCAATCGTCAAGTATGCCAAAAGGTTAGTAGTTACCTAATGGATAATATATATATGTATACAAGCAATACATTAATTTGTTGGTTAGGTGATGAACCGGAGAGTGTCCAATTAGGTTAGTATAAACTAAGGAGTTTGTGTTACCTAATAGATAATGTTTATATATAATATTTATTAAAATAACATTTATTTGATTTGTATATCCTGTTGGTTTAGGTGGTCAATCGTCAAATATGCCAAAAGGTTAGTAGTTACCTAATGGATAATATATGTATGTATACAAGCAATACATTAATTTGTTGGTTAGGTGATGAACCGGAGAATGTCCAATTAGGTTAGTATAAACTAAGGAGTTTGTGTTACCTAATAGATAATGTTTATATATAATATTTATTAAAATAACATTTATTTGATTTGTATATCCTGTTGGTTTAGGTGGTGAATCGTCAAATATGCCAAAAGGTTAGTAGTTACCTAATGGATAATATATATATGTATACAAGCAATACATTAATTTGTTGGTTAGGTGATGAACCGGAGAATGTCCAATTAGGTTAGTATAAACTAAGGAGATTGTAGTTACCTAATGGACAATGTTTATATATAATATTTATTAAAATAACGTTAATTTAATTTGTGTAACCTGTTGGTTTAGGTGGTCAATCGTCAAATATGCCAAAAGGTTAGTAGTTACCTAATGGATAATATATATATATACAAGCAATACATTAATTTGTTGGTTAGGTGATGAACAGGAGAATGTCCAATTAGGTTAGTATATACTAAGGAATTTGTAGTTACCTAATGGATAATGTTTATATATAATATACATAAACATATATAGTGTTTAAGGATATAAATCATTCTTTATATTACTCCAAGTCAGCCGAACGAAAAATTATTTGTCATACCTACATATTTTATAAATTGTTTCATAATAAATTTAGTTTAATGGAATTTGACATATTTTCCTATGTTTATTAGTAAATAAAATATTTCCTAACAAACAATTTTAAATGTGGAAATTTCAATAAATATTTTATAAAAATGGTAAGAAATTTTAGAGATGAAAATGATAGTAAGCCAGATAAATCTACAACATTTCAATAAAGATTTTTTTTTATGTAAAAGCTGCACCAAAGTACTAAACAATCGTATAAAACATGATTCCTATTTAAACTCATTGGTTTTTTTTTTAATATTAATTTTATATGTATTATTTGACGGATTATAGTTGGTGGCAAGCAGTCAAATAAACCTAAAGGTATTGTATAGACAATAGAGTTAGTGGTTACTTGATGTATACTTTCTTTTTTATATTACATGCTCTTCTTTAACTCGCTACCACGTTTGTACCTTTGTAAAAACGTGTATTTTTAAAATTTTGCAAAGTTAATTTAACTCATTTCCCGATGTCGCAGAGGTCTAAAATATGGCACAGACACATATCTTGGATGAATAGAGCCCACGATTTTATTTTAAGTCAAAACTTAAAGATATTTAACATGATTAAAAATTGTAGTTGATTTTCGGTTGTTTTCAAAGTAATTGACATTTAGAAAAAAAATGTGATACAATTGATTGGAAAATTGTTCTTGTAGTAAAATTATATTTTACTTTTTAGTATTTTTTTTTTTAGTTAAATTATTATTAAGGCAGTTCTTTTTCTTATTATTATCCTTTTTTTCCCCGTGTTTATCGTCGAACCCTTTCTCTAACACTGTATAAGTTCAAACCACCAGCATTACATGAAATCTGGTTAATTTTCTTCTACTGGAATTAGAATAGTAACCCTCTTAGCAGTTTTAAAAATCGTGTAAAAAATGTAATTTTTAAAGCTATTATTTTCTTACATGTTAACAATAAAAAATGTTTTATTGTTAAAAGTTCTCAATAAATAAAAATGATTTTTTGTTTTTTTTAGGTTGCGGGGGTTCATTAAAACGACGTATGTTTTCTTAACACCTATTACCTACTTTGTTTCATTAAATTTTGTTTGCACAATTGAACTATGCGGTACCAAAAATATTCACGATTGAAGATAACTTATCTTCCAAGATATTTAAGATATTTACTTTAAACTGGTTTAATGTGATGTTATCGTTAATAACTTATATACCCAGGCATAAAGCTTAGTGCAGTTGTGCAACTTTAAAAAGATTACATAATTTTGTGCTATTATTATATTTTACACCACTTAATTTTGATTCATAATCTTCGTTATAATTTAAAAAATACCTAATACTTTTTTTGCTCAAAAGTTTGTTCAACTGTCCCATGCCAGTTGTGTAGAAAGGCTCCTCCGACAAATGACTAATGAGACACCTTGTATAAAATGTTGCTGCAATCCGTGCTGGTGCAAAAGAAGGTAGTCATTACTTATTTTTAAAGATGATTTGTTTTAATTTAAAAAGAGAATATTATTGATTTGGTGATTCACTTCCCCTTTTTCATACTACGGAAATTATTATTTTCTTCCGAGGGAATTCCTCGACAGCGTCTTAATAACGAAAATACAATACATAATTAATTTACATTGTTTTTTTTTTTTTTAACATAGGTAACATTATAAAAATTAATTCTATTTAAGCTATGTATTAATAAAGTTTTTTTTGACAGAAAATATCCAGAAATGACAACAATCCATGAATTGCAGACATATACAGTTATAAATAAATATAAATATAAAAAAATTAAATTGTGTACCTAAAATATTACTAAACCAAAACCATATATTTCACGAATCCATAATAAACTTCTACTATCTGGAAAATAAAATATATCTTGTTTTGCATTAGTACAAGTTTTCAAACTTGTTTACTATATTTTCACCAGATTTTATTACTGTAGCTTTGTTCAAGTACAATGTGTATATGATTCATCTATTTTTATAGGCCATGTCGACATTTTGCATAATCTCAAAGGGATTTGTCTAGATAGATCTTCGGATTAAATTAAAATATAATAACCGTAAATGGTTGAAGCGCTTTGAATGTGACATGTTATCTTTTGATTTGGTGTGAATGTAAAATTCTAGAAAGTGGTGACAAGGTCGTGCCGTCGGTACAACCCTCGGTTTGAGGATTAATTAAATGATTTAAGTTTGAAGGTTCAGCCTAGGTTTATAAATCGATACACGCAATTTCAAAATAATATTATAACTAACAATTACAGTTTATAATACGCGGATAGATCAAACGTTCCACCCGTCAACCACTTTAAACCTTTAAAAACTTTAAAAGTAAATACCTACTCAAAACTTGTTGTACTATTTACTGGTTTTAAATAATATTGTAATATATTCACATTGTATAAATTAATCAAAATTTTGAAACAATAGTGAAACTCGAGCTAAGGAATTTTATTTTAAATGTCACTTTTAGCGAAAACATTGAAATTAGATCGGCCGTAGTATTCCAAAAAGGTGCAGTTTGATCTACAAAAATGCTCAATAACTTTTTTAAAAATTATCGAAAAAGTTCCGAATTTATATGAATTGTTCTTAAAACATAGTACTATCGATAAACGTTAACAATCCTAAAAAAAATATCATAAACTCTTTCCCCTAGAAGGGATAGATTTTTTTCTTTATTTCACTTTTTCAAGCAAAGTTTTAAAGATTTAGATCTTAAAATTAGACCGAAGTTAGATTTAAAATGGAACTATAACATATACAATTTTCTCAAAAATCTGTAGTCAAATTTTGTTTTTATTATGGAAAAATACTAAAAATAGGGTAAATTTACACTTTGGCCGTAGTCAGTTTCTAGGTTGCTATGTGTGAGTGAATCAACAGTCAACAGGTAATGAAAATATTTTCATTATATTGTTAATTAAGATATATGGGTAACTTCGACAGTACATTTTCATAGACAGACGATCAACCCTTATCGTATCCATCCTGCACAAGACTAAATATGACATTTTAAGTAGATATTATGGATGGTACCACGATATCTTCTAAACCGCTACAACTGGTTTGAACATATTACTGTCCACAGATTTTTTACAACGATTTTGTTTTTTTCATCGATGCGCAAAAAGTAGTCGTAGAAACTTGAAAAAAAAACAATTTGCATAAGTTACAACAACTATTGGTATTGGTAACTATTGGTGTATAAAACAAACAGTAAACAGTATTTTTTTAGTGAAATATTTTCGTACTCGAATCATTTGTACAAATGAAAACAACTACAACGACAAAAACAGCAGAAAACACATAAACCATTTCAGTTTTTAAACGAAATACATATATTTTCAATTCAAACCTACGTGTCAGTCAAATATCTGTTTATACTTCATACTGAGAACGAAAAGACTGTTTGTGGATAGCAGTGAGAACATTTTCATTTCCCGGCAGGTCTCACGTACATATTTTGAATTATAATGTTTTCAAAAAATATTATACTACTTTTGTGTGTGTTGGGTCTTGTAGAGAAAAGTATTACCGCAGATGAAGAAAATAATAATATGTCCAATACAGTGTATGTAGCTTCTATGGAGGTATGCA
>NW_026095888.1:0-19234 GCF_023614345.1 Adelges cooleyi | reverse complement strand
GGCAACACAATGCACAGTTCAGCGGATCAGCACAATATAATTCTTGCCATCTTGGAGGTATAATTTACAAAACATAATTTGAAAAATGGGATTCCCTAATAATTGTATTAAAACAAACAGTATTTTTTCCAAACGTACCTACACAATACACTGTTTTTTGGGAAACAAGTGACGTTTAGTAAAACGGCGAGACGCATTTATCTAACTAAATTGGTATGCGTTTTTTTGTCGAATAATTGAATTTCGCTTATCTGCTGAAAATGTACATTGTGTTGCGTATATTTAGGAACATATAATAATATATTATTGTATTATATTGTGATATATTTAAGTGAGAAAATATATGGTTTGATATGATGTATGTTTTCCAACACGGAAACGAATTCTATCTACAAGGGCTGTGTTACTTATTTGTCTAGTTTTTATTCAAAAATGGATTAAAATAAGGAAATGTATGGTTTGATGTGATGTTTGTTTTCTAACACCGAAACGTATTTAAAACAAATAAGTTGTGTTATTTATTTGTCTTGGGCTTTTAAAATAATTTAGTGAAATGAGAAAACATATAGTTTGATGGGTTATTTGTTGTCTAACACGGAAACATATTGAAAACACATATACTGTAATACTTATTTTTGTTGTGCTTTTAAAACTTATTGAAACAAGAAAGGAAAGATGTGTTTGATGTGATGTTTGTTTTCGAACACGGAAACGAATTCTAAACACGAGGATTGTTTTTTTTATTTGTCTTGAGCTTTTAAGTCAATTTATGGAAATAAGAAAAAATATGGTTTGATGTGAAATTTGTTGACTAACACGGAAACGTATTCAAAATAATCAAGTTGTAATATTTGTTTGTCTTGCGCTTTTAAAAAATCCATTGAAATACGAAAACGTATAATTTATATTAAAATGTACACAATAACCACAACATAAACGTTTTAAGCAATCTTATTTGGAAAAATTTATTTGTTATTTACACTTGGGCTTTTCCATTCTCTATAAAACTAGGATTTGTAGAGAGAAAAAACTATTCGTGTGATTTCTGAGTTCTACATTAATTTGTTGTAGCTAAAGTAGTAGATAAAATGTACTTAAAGTTCATTATTTTCTTAATCGTTTCTGTTTTTATTGTAAACCCTGTTGTGGGTCCTCCAAGTGAAGCAGATGTGGCCACGAACCAAGTAATTTTTTTTCTATATTTTCTCAGACACTGAATACTTAATTAGGTATCTCTAATAAATTTGTCAAAATTTTACTTTTGAATGACTTTTAGACGTATGTTATTCAACGAATAGGTTTTTGTTAATGTATTGGTAGTATAGCTAATAATCAGGTGCTCTAGTGTATACAAATACTTCAAATTAAAAAACATTTCCCATAAATAAAGTTATTTATGTACAAAAGTTGTTCCTTTTGTTTATGGTTTGTGAATAGTGTAATATCTTTAAAAAAAATTGTTTATTCAGTTAGTGATTTTCTCTACTTAACATTAAATCCTAATTATTTTGTTTATTAATAATTTTATAAATTAATATTTCTTATAACTGTACGTGTATGTAATTCATTCAAATCAATTCTGTACATTATATTTGTCCGGAATTTCATCCAACTCTTGTTCTTAACCCTCAATCATGAATGAGTTTTGAGTTATACAAATCTATTTTTTTTTTAAGTAAATAGCTAATTTAATTGTGGACAATATCAAATTTAGTTCATGGGTAAAAAGTTAATCTTGATGAAATAAATTTTGGAAAAACTTTATTTTTGTTCGTGAATTTTATTTAAACATACATTTATTGGAATTGTGCAGATCTCTGGCTTGTATCACGTTGATGATTGTCCGGTTTGTGTTGATCTCTAGCCTGAATGAATTTAAATTGTACTGCCAGTTTTTTATGTAACGATGTTTAATGATATCAATGTTTAACTAAATTTTAGGCTCTAAATGACGCTTTTCAAAAAATTTTAAGAGGTCTCAGAAGAAGTAGTGATAGTTACATTACATTGGAACAGTTTTTGCTGAATGTGGCTGATAACAGAGGTATAAGCAGAATTGATGCAATGAAAGTGGTTGATACTTACTACAAGGACTCTTTTACCATTTTTACGTAAGCACAAATTATACTTCTCTTATCGTTCAATAATATTTTTTTCTTAGCTTCTATGCAAAGTAATTAAGTTTTTAGAAATAATTGCAATTTTAGACATAACTGTTGAGTTACAATGTGGAATATCCCGTTTTTACTCACCGTTTAAGCGACAATCATGTTCAACTGAAAACAAAAATATCTATTACGAAATGACCACAAGATTTATTTTGAAAGGAACTTCATAACTTCCTTAAACTATTTTAACTGACATTTTGTTGTCAGTTGCGCAGTGTATAACTGCTGTTTGTACACTAAAAATGTATACAAATTGATCGGTTTTTTTTTTGTTTCAGAAAATATTAAATATAATGACTTTTATTATCTAGTTATAAACTTCTGCAGCCATCTCAAGTATGTTTCAGTACAAGATTTCGCTAGCCATATATAAAATGTTTTGTAAAATTGACAAATGTTAATTTCTAACAAAATTAAACGTGTTTAAAACATACAATTGTTTAAGTGCATTTATTTATTTGAGTATAACGTCCAACAAGGGTAATGAGTACAGTACAAGTTAAATAACGACAATTTGACACAGAATATAATCGGCTGATAATAGGTGTTGATCCGGGCTCGCTTAGAAATCTCCAAAAAAATGTCCTAAATCATATTTTACAAACAATAAAGGTAATATATTCCCAGCCCTAGCAACTCCCAATGTTATATCTATTCCTTTTTTTTTTTTTTTTTTTTTTTTTTATTTATTTATTAAAGAGTATTTACAATCTATGCTGCAAGGCATAATAAGCAAATAGTTACATTGTTATATATACAGAGAGAGGGAAAAAAAAAAATAAACAAATAGAAACGGTGATTTGATATGAGGAGGGAGGCTATCCAGTAATAGAACCCAACGTGATTTTTGTTCTAATTATTTTTAATTAGATTAATTTGAATTATTGTATTAACAGATCTCGACACCAATGTCTTCGGAGTCGGCGAGGTGGATTTCCGGGGAGTGAATTAGAAGCAAGTTGAGATATTAAAGGGTTAGAATGAGTGTGTAGTTTGGAATGAAATTTTTTGTAGTGTTTTATGGCTAAATGGTTTATTGGTTCTATTTTAAAGTCATTTTGAAGTGTGCAGTTTGATACATACCATGGGGCAGAAGAGATAATACGTAGAGTGATAGATTGGAAAGCTTGTAAGGTACGAAGTTGGGATGGTTTTGCACATCCCCAAATTTGGATTGCATATGCCCAAATAGGCCTTAATAGGGATTTGTATATAATAATTTTAGTGTGGAAAGGTAATTTTGATTTGAGGATTGGACGTAGTAAATGGAGTCTGCTGTTCAGAATTTTTCGTTTAGATTTAATGTGGGAGCCCCAAGTTAATCGTTTGTCGAGTGTGACACCAAGATATTTGACTTCCGAGGATATTGGAATAAGTATTCCTTGGAATTGGGGAGGGGGTGGAACAGATTTTTTTAGTGTGAAGGGAACGTACACAGATTTATCTGGATTAATTTTAATTCTCCAATTAGATGACCAGGAATCAATTAGATTTAAGTGAGTTTGAAGGAAATTGGAAGTAACTTCTGGATCATTTCCTGGGGAGAGTATTGCAGTGTCATCTGCATAAGTAGCCATGATAGTATTTGGTGTTTTTGGAATGTCAGCCGTAAAAACATTAAATAGATCAGGGGAGAGGTCACTGCCCTGGGGCACTCCTGCTTTAATTTGGTGGTATGGTGAAAAGGAATTACCATATCTGACTCTATAACTTCTATTTTCTAAATAAGAACGAATTATTAAGTAATATGGGGCAGGTAGAAACAATTTGAGTTTGAAGAGTAGGCCTTCATGCCATACACGGTCAAAGGCCTGGGCCACATCCAAAAATACCCCTGGACAGTATTGTTTTTTTTCAAAAGAAGAACAAATTTGATCTGTTAGTCTGTGAATTTGGTGAACAGTCGAGTGATTGGATCTAAAGCCAAATTGGGAATTAGGAATTATGTTGTGGGCATGTAATATTGGTCTTATCCTTATGAGTATAATTTTCTCAAACAATTTGGCGAGAGTTGGGAGTAAGCTGATAGGTCTATAGGAAGTAATCTCATTTTTTGATTTGTTGGGTTTGGGGATAACAATTATTGTGGATATTTTCCATATTAATGGAAAATAAGAAATTCGCAGCATGGAATTAAAAATATAAGTTATTAGAACAATTGTTTTTTTTGGCAAATTTTTGAGGATTTTGTTAGTTATGAGGTCATGTCCTGGTGATTTCCCTTCTTTTAATTTATTTATTAAAAATTTGATTTCACTTGGTGAGGTATGTTTTGCAGGTAATGACATTGGAAGAGGACTATTGACAAAAATATTAACCTTTTCTAAGTGTTCGTGGTTGGGAAATACGTCAGTATGTGGTTTGAAAATGTTGGAAAAATGCTCTCCGAAAAGGTTGGCTTTTTCTTTGTCAGAGATGGCCAAGGATCCATTTGGGCCAGTTATAGGTGGAAGTTGTTGTTTTATGTTAAGTAAGCTTTTGGTAGTTTTCCAAAGTGAGCCATCTTTTGAGTTTAAGGACTGGTATTTTCTTTCGAAGTACTCAGTTTTGTGTTTTATTATTAATTTTTTAATAGTGTTCGTTAAGTGATTAAATATTTGTTTGTCGGAAGGATATCGATATTTCTGCCATCTGGAGCGTGCACGTCTTTTATCGGAAATCAACGTTTTAATATATAAAGGCAAAGTATGATTATTTAATTGGTGTTTACTGGTTGGATATGACGCATTGTGGACGGCAGATTGTACAGAAGTTACGAGGTCTTGGGCAGCGTTTTCTATATCTATTTTTGATTTAAGGGAGATATTTAGATTAGTAGTGTTTTGCATAATTTCAGAGAATTCTTTCCAATTTACTGGGCCTTGTGATAAAGAAGGATGTATAAGATTAAGTTCTGGACTTTCATTTAATTTTAGAAGGACAGGAGTGTGGTCTGAGCTAAGGTCATTTAGGTTATTAATAGAGAATTTCATAGTTCTAGGTAGTGTTGAAAGAAAGAAATCTAATATATCAGGGTGTCTATTTTCGTGTTGGGGCCAGTAGGTAGGACCATTTGGCGATATGGATGTGTAATTGTTGTTGTTAATGATTTTTTGGAGTATTTTTCCTCTTGAGTTGTCGGATATGCAACCCCATTGGGAGTGTTTGGCATTAAAATCGCCCCCAGCCAAGAAGTTTGGCCCTAGGGATTTTAAAAAATCTTTTAGTTGTGTCGAAGTAATAGCAGGATGAGGGGAAGGTAAACTGAAGATATTTTGATCGGTGTGTGATTTAATGTTATTTGGATATTAGTTGCCTGTATAGTAGGGGTTTGGTTAATAGGGAGTAACTGGTGCTGGATTTTAGAGGAAATAATAATAGCAGATCCTGCATGAGCAGTATTGTCGGGGTGATCAGCTCTATAAACCTTAAAACCAGGGAAAAATAGTTTAGTGTTTGGTTTACAGTGGGTTTCAGAAATAAGTGCCAGATCGATTTGTTTTTCTGATAGTAAATTTAGCAGTTCGGAATCATGTTGTTTTAAACCGTTAGCATTCCAAAGCAATATCTTTAGTACGTTTATATTTGGTTGATTACTGACCATCTTTCATAAGTTTATTTATAACTGTTGTGAGTAGTGATATGAGAGGGTTAATTATTAATTTAAATTCAGAAATGAAGGAGGAAAGTTGAGTAGCTATATTAAACTCAGGTGGATTAATAGTTGTGTTTGGGGGTGTATTATTTGGAGCGTTGGAATGGAGATGTTGGTGGGTTAGGTTTGGAAAAGATGAGGTATTTTTAATATCAGGAGGATCCTGACGAGTTCTATAACCGGAGTCGTCCCCCCTTTAACAATATTACTGTAATTTACATCTTTTATTGAATTATATTTTCTATTTGGAATTTTTTTACCATAGTGTAGTTTTTGAAGATCCTTGTGGATTTGGCATCCTCGGTAATTTGCGGTATGATTTCCTCCACAGAGAACACAAACTGGTGGCTGATCTTTGGTTTTCGTACAGGAAGAAGTTGGGTGGTAAGCGGCACAACGAACACATCTTGGAGGGTGTGCGCAGTATGATTTAGAATGACCATATTCTTGACAATTTGTACATTGTATAACAGTGCGTCTTTTATATGGTTCCTCGATCCTTATTTTGGTATTTAGTAAGGAGTTAATATGAAAGACGTCCTTGTTGATTTCAGCGGGTTCCAAATCAATGAAAAATATTGGGAGTTTATTTTTTGTAGTTTTGTTTAAGACATTGGAGACATTTCGGACTGTATATCCCCCAATTTCTTCAAGCGCTGAGCCTATTTCGGATGTTGGAGTGGAAGGGTGGAGATTACGAATGACTATTCGGAAGGGTTTGTCTTCTTGAGCTTGGTAGGTATGAAACTCAGCCTTATTTTCTTTTAGATATTTGATGACTGATCTATATGAGTCGGAGTTGGTAGTTTGGACTTTTAAGTTCTTGGTAGTTGCTTTAACAACAAAGTTATTGGCGCCGATTATATCGATTAAACATGTTCGAAGTGTGTGAAAATCTAATACTCCACGGATGAAAATAGGTGGAGGAGGTTTGATTTTTGTTTGTTCAATTTCCTCATTTAGGTCGTTGCCCGTCTGATCTATTTCGATATTTTCGTCTTCAGCATTATCGATGTCAAGTGGAGCAAATCTATTAGAGGAAGCAAAAACAGTTATGTGTTTTTTATTTTTCCCTGCTAATGATTCAGTTGATATCGGTTTAGATTTGTATTTAACCGTTTGAAATTCAGAGTCGTTTTTTGTTGATTTATTTTGATTTTTTTGATGTTTATTATTATTGGGTGATAGGCCCGGAGAGCCGAGTCGCTTAGTGCTATTAGGAGTAATAAGTCCATCAGTATGATCGGATAGATCTGAAGAAAGCGAAAGTCGATTTGGCACGCTCTGTATACGTGACGCTTTTATTGTTAACGGAGGTACTGTTTTGTTATTTTCGTTCATGGCGACAGGTAAATTTATCGCGCGATAGCAATAACTGGTTTAAGCGGACCGTCCGAGCGCGGCCGCGATGGCAGTATTAGCAATTAATAATATATTAATTAAATAAATTACCAAAAAGACAATGATGAGGCTCAGAGGTGATGTAGAAATGAGATGTTCAACTCGTTGGAAAGCAGGCACTTTTTCAAAAAGATTACTTTTTAATACGAGAAAAACGGTGAAAAATGTAACGAGATGTTTGATAATAACTAGATGAAATAACGGAGCACGATGTTGCATGGTCAACGATCAGGTTCGGAGTGATCTATTCCTTATGAGCTGACGAAGGACTCTCCTATACCAAAGTCCCTAAGTTTGTGTACTTAGTTGGGATGTTAACTGAATCGCTTTTTGTAAAAAGGCCACATGTTTCAACAGGTGAACTTTTGAGAAATTAAAAAAAAACTGCATAACTTTCAAAATGTGGTAGCTTTGTAAATCATTTCTTTTTTATGTGCATTATGACGTGCATGGCACTCGACATTTATACCAAATTTCGATATTGTAAAAATATTCGATTCCAGTTTATACTAGTTGAATGTTGCAAAAAAATTTAACAAAAAAATGTAACATATGCCCTTTTAACAAAAAGCGTCAAACGGTAGTTATGAAACTGAGTTTGAATTTGTGAGAAATAATCGATCCGACCAAGCAAAGTAAAAATAAACGAACAGGCTGATGCAAATTAAAAATTCAAACGCTGACATTTTTTAAAATTGTTTTTCTCCTTATTTATGAAACTGAAAACATATTTTCCCATTTGAATAAACAGAGTCCATACTCCTATTACGTATAAGGGACGAAGGTAAACATTTTGTATTGATAAATACAGTAAAGTATGTACCTACAAGTACAGGGAAAAATTGATTTTCATTATATTGATATTATCTCAGAAAATGAGTGTCTTACATTAAATGGATCACCCTGTATATAAACCGTTATCAAATGTTACTAAACCAACTAGCGTAAGACACTCATTTTTTCTGAAAATATGAATATTTTGAGAATTTTTTTGCCTAAACAGTTATCGTTTAAACAGAACTTTTATTATATGTGTTACTCTAACAGTGACCACCCTATCCAATCCCAATTTGTTCCGTTACCACTATGCACCAACCCCATTGTACTGGGATTTTCCATATATTCATTTGAAACCTTTTAGGAAATATTATGACGTTTTGCCATTGTTATTATTTTTTTTAATAAGATTAAATTTGTTTTCTAACATATTACAAAAAAATTGTATTATTCATTATTTGTCTTATGCGTTTAAAACATATTGAAATGAGGAAATATACGATTTTATATGATGTTTGATTTCTATCACGGAAACGTATTTAAAACAAATAAGCTATTTTATTTATTTGTCTTGTGCTTTTAAAACAATTTATTTAAGTAAAAACAAATATGGTATGATGTGATGTTCGTTTTCTAACACGGAAACATATTCAAAACACATTACTGTATTATTTATGTGTGTTCTGTTTTTAATACAATTTATTGAAATAAAGAAGTATATGATTTGATGTGATGTTTGATTTCTAACACGGAAACGTATTTAAAACAAATAGGTTGTGTTATTTATTCGTCTTGGGCTTTTAAAATAATTTAGTGAAATGAGAAAACATATAGTTTGATGGGTTATTTGTTGTCTAACACGGAAACATATTGAAAACACATTTACTGTAATACTTATATTTGTTGTGCTTTTAAAACAATTTCTTTAAGTAAGAATAATATGGTTTAAGATGATGTTTGATTTCTAACACGGAAACGTATTTAAAACAAATAGGTTGTGTTATTTATTTTTCTTGGCCTTTTAAAACAATTTCTTTAAGTAAGAATAATATGGTTTAAGGTGATGTTTGTTTTCTAACACGGAAACGTATTTAAAACAAATAAGTTGTGTTATTTATTTGTCTTGGGCTTTTAAAATAATTTAGTGAAATAAGAAAACATATAGTTTGATGGGTTATTTGTTGTCTAACACGGAAACATACTCAAAACACATACCTAAGCTGTAATATTTATTTTTGTTGTGCTTTTAAAACTTATTGAAACAAGAAAGGAAAGATGTGTTTGATGTGATGTTTGTTTTCCAACACGGAAACGAATTCTAAACACGAGGATTGTTTTTTTTATTTGTCTTGAGCTTTTAAGTCAATTTATGGAAATAAGAAAAAATATGGTTTGATGTGAAATTTGTTGACTAACACGGAAACGTATTCAAAATACTTAAGTTGTAATATTTATTTGTCTTGCGCTTTTAAAAAATGTATTAGAATACGAAAACATATAATTTATATTAAAACGTACACAATAACCACAACATAAACATTTTAAGCAATCCAAATAAGGAAAAACTTATTTGTTATTTATACTTGGGCTTTTCATTCTCTATAAAACTAGGATTTGTAGAGGGAAAAAACTATTCGTGTGATTTCTGAGTTCTACATTAATTTGTTGTAGCTAAAGTAGTAGATAAAATGTACTTAAAATTCATTATTTTCTTAATCGTTTCTGTTTTTATTGTAAACCCTGTTGTGGGTCCTCCAAATGAAGACACCCAGTTACTCATGAATCAAGTAATTTTTTTATATTTCTTTTTGAGAATGCATACTTAATTGTGTAATTCTATTACATTGGTCAACATTTTTTTTTTGTTAAAGTAATTTTCTCTACTCAACATTAAATCCTAATTTTTATCATTGACAATTATAATTTAACATTTCATTTTATTGTAAGGGTGTGTATTTCATTTAAATCAATTGGTCGGATTCTGTAAAATGAATTTGTTTCATTTTGGAGATATATATTTTTTTTATTTGTCCGGAATTTCACCCGACTCTTGTTTGTAAACCTCAATCATGAATGTGTTTTGGCCGTATACATTTTTTTTTTTTTTAGTAAATAACTAATTTAATTGTGGATAATATTGAAATAAGTTTATGGGTAAAAAGTTAAGTTAATCTTGATGCAAAGAATAATGAAAAAACTTTATTTTTATTTATGAATTTGATTTAAATGCACATTTATTGGAATCGTGCAAATCTCTGGCTTGTATCACACGTTGATGATTGTTCGGTTTATGTTGATCTCTAGTTTAAACGAATTTAAATTGCATTATCAGTTTTGTAAGATGACAGTGTAATTAAATTTCAGACGCTAGATCGCGTTTACCTAAGGATTTTACAACACATCAATGCTCAGCATACTAATGCAGTTCAATATTTGATTACACTGAGCCAGTTTTTAGATTATGTGGGTTATCTCACAAACACCAGAGATACTGCGCTGCTTGTGGCACAGCAACGTTTTGGTGTCAATGTGCCATATTCAAGTAAACATTAATTTTACTTAATTTATCATTTAATAATAAATTTCAAGAAACCTTTTATATGGAGTTAACGTAAAACAGAAATGGTAGTGTTGTTGCACAAATTGATCGCATTTAACATTTTTTAGTCAGTATTGTGCGGTGTATAACTGCTGTTTGTATTCTAACAGTTTATATATAAATTGATCTTAATTAAGTTTTATTTTTTTTGTTTCAGCAATTATAAATCAAAACGATTTTAATGAACTTATAATAGAAATCTGCCGAAGACTCCCAACATCAGTACAAGCATACACATGTCTTATAGAGCAAGCAATAGTTTAAAAAAAAAATTGAAATGAAATTTATTAAAATTTTTGTTAAATTTATAAACGTTTATTTTCAACTAAATTAAATGTGTTTTAAACATACAGTTATTTAAATGTATTTATTTATTTAAATATAATGTTCAACGAGGGTAATGTTCCTATTGAGAGTGTACCGTTTAATTTAAATTTGAGCCAGATTTTTCAAATTGGAGTTATGAAACTGTGTGCATTAAAAAGTAAATTCTCCACACTATAAGGTACCTAATTAATGAACAAACAGACGTTCGAATGGGTCGTGACACTGTGGAAACTATGTAAGAACTAGGAATAGACAAGTACAGGAAAAGAAACTATAGATTAGAAAAAAAAATAGGTACTTTATTGATACAGAAGTTTAAAATCTTTACCCCTGTGCCTTCGAACTTAAAGAAAATACCCTTAAATAAAGTACCACTGAAGTACAGTAAAACCTAAGATACATCATAAACCGTTCCATCCAGAAGAGGTAGTATTTTTTGTTAAATTTCTCTTGTTGGGCATAGTTAAAAGACTTAAGGTGACTTAAATTAAAGGCTTAAATTTAATAGCCATTAATAAAATGATTCGTTAAAATAATATTTTTATCTTAATCTTTTTTTTAATAATTATTCAAAATTGTGCTGGATAATTTGTTTTTAAATAATCCCCCCGTTTGATATGACCGTTAAATTTGATGTTTTATAAGCTGTAAATGTTGTAGTTGAGGTGTGATTTCAGAGCACACTAGTACAGGTACACAAACACTTGCATGCATGTCATAATGTCGATTGTTATTTTCTGTTTTATTTTTCAAAACAATTTTCTATATAATATTTTCTGTCGTTACGATTTTGGGTGGCTCGGTGGCAAACATCCGAAAGAAAAACAGCTCATCGCAAAACCAAATGGCAAGGGCCTACGTTAGATTGATAGGTACAAAATACAATATTGCCATTCACTCTGCGCCGATGAAAAAAGCCAGAATAACAAGTCATTGTACGGGTAAAAAATACTTTTTATTCATAATACACTTGCGTGTTACGTGCAAAAGGGACATGATAAAAAAATTGTTGATCTAAAAGTTTTCTATGGAATCAACCACACAGTCATGTCATGTTAAACGAATGGTCTACTCTTTGGTAGAATTGTTTGCGTTCGTGCAGTGAACTGTAGTGTGAATTTCTTTGACGTATATTAATATAAAAAAAAAAAATTGTTTGATCCAAAACTCTTTACTATACAACTGCCTGTTATTGAGCATAAGAATCATTGTGTAGTAGATTTCAGATAAAGTCGGTAGCCTTATTCAAAGCGAAAACAATGATATTAATACAATGATGAATATGAAATATTTTATTTTATTACGTCTGACAATTTATTCTCCATCGGTTTACAGCGATATCATAGATGACGAAAATATAGTTTTTTTCCAACAATTACTAATAGTAATAATATTTGTATGGCTTATTTGACCGGGAGGGCTATAGCTACAATTATTACTTATACATACTTTGCAAATCATTTGTATTACATTGCGTACAGTAAACTAAACGTTTAACGTGTACCTACGGTATTCCACTATTGTTAAATCTGTTAAATATAATTGTACCTTAAAAGTAACTAATTATTTTTAAAGTTTGTCAAAAAATAAAAAATAGTATGTACCGGGCGATTGGTTAACTATGGACCAGTCAATAACTTTTTTTCGTGAATTTATTTAACTATACATTTATTGGAATTATTCAGTTTTCTGGCTTGTATCACGTTATGGTTGTTCGATTTATGTTGATCTCTAGTTTAAACGAATTTAAATTGTATTATCAGTTTTTCACGTGTAACGACGTGTAATGATATTATGTGTAATCAAATTTCAGGCCATAGATCGCACTTTTGGAAGGATTTTGAAAGATATCAATAAACGCCAAACTAATGTAGTTCAACGAAATGGCATTACTTTGGCACAGTTTGTGAATTATGTGAGCAATATTACAAATAGCAGAGCTGAAGTGCTGAGTGTGGTACATAAACAATTTGGTGACAACGTGTCATTTTCAAGTAAACATTAATTTTACTTCATTTATCATTAAACATTATAATTTTTAAGAAACTATTTATTAGTGATGGGAATCGGAAAATCCGGATTTTCACAAAAAAACGCTATTTAAGCTACTTAAAAATCATATAAGTGTTAAATAATTTTACAATATAAAGCTTTATATCTAAGTAACATTTTTTTGATAAATATGTGAAAATAAAACAAAACACCAAAGAGATAAACTGCTTTTGAATTTCGGATTTGTTGAAATCCGAAAATCCGGAATCCGAAATCCTAAAGCATTTTATAGACAAAGTTAAGAGTTTTTTTTTTAAATTTTATCAACAAATTTTACTTAGATACACATCTTTATATTGTAATAGTATTTAACAATTATATGATATTCAAATGACTTAAAAAGCGTTTTTTTGAAAAATCCGGATTTTCGGATTCTCATCACTACTATTTATACTATGGAGTTAACGTAAAATAGAAATGGTATTGTTGTTGTGAAAAATTCCTCGCATTTAAAATTTTTTAGTCAGTTGTGCGGTGTTTAACTGCTGTTTGTATTATAAAAATTTAAATAAATTGATCTTTCGTTTTTCAGTTAAAGAAAGTTTTTTTTGTTTCGGATGTGATAAATCAAAACTAGTTTAAATTATTAATGAAAGATATCTGCGATAAATTCGGGACATCAGTAACAAGCTACATAAGCTTTATAGACAATGCAATAATCGATGGAACAATAAATGATTATTTAAATCTTTGGTAAATTGACAAATGTTAATTTTCAACCTAATTAAATGTTTTTAAAACGTACAATTATTTTAATGTATTTATTTATTTAATGTTTATTTAAAATTGCATTTAAATGAAGTCTTCGGTGTTAACATTAGTGATGAAAATATGTAAACTAATTAAGAATAGCTTGTGGGAAGCAATTAATAAAGTTTTAAAATCAAATTAAATGATGTTGTTTTTGTTTTTTGATGCATATTTTTTTTACATGAAATTGTGTACACAATAGGTGTCTGTTTAAACAAGTACACTAAACGTCACAATATCAAAGTAAATTGTTTTTCTTATTTAAATAGATAATAGCACAAGACAAATAAATGGCACAACTTAGAATATGTTTTGAGTACGTTTCCGTGATTAGAAATAAATGTACAATTACTGAACACAATAATAACGACGGTAGAACTATAAAATATTTCAAAAAAGGTTTTAAAGGAATTAAAAAAAAAAAAACCAGTACGGTGGGTTTGGAGCATAAGCCCAGAAACTATACTTATAAAAGCGTAAGTATAATAAAATTGTTCATGGCCGCGCTAGAGGGTTTCAAATAGTAAGTGCCATGCGACCAATTTCAGCAATACAAGTCTTCGTACAAAAACACACAACTTTATTCAAAACCGTTTTAATAGGATTAGGCGACTAATTAAGTATAAAATATCAAACGCGGTCGACTACAAAAATAATTTTGTGTTGTAAATAATTTCAACGCATGCAAACTTCACGCGGCTTTTATGATTTATTTACCAAGCGTTACCGTAAAAATGAATTTTTTTCTTTTTTTTCGCTTTAAATGTTGTACGTTTAACAATTAATATTTAATTTATCGTACAGCCATTAATTGTGTTGTACAAGGGCCACGCAAATCGTTTGCAAATATATTACGTTTGTATTGGTGGGTATATTTTCAAAACGTACCCATTATTTTTTAATCATTATTGTTTTTTTTTCTGTATAATCAGGTGAAATTAAAAATTTTTTTTTTTACAAGGCCGACGCAGGTATTTCACTGGATAATTTCGTTCGTTACAGTCAATCACAATCCTACCAGTTGTTCTCGACGTTTAACCTTCGCCGCAGTAGTATAGATACCTATTCAACCTACCTACCTACCTAATATACCTACTACTTTATTCGCATCGTTATGGCAAATATCTGTTTTAGCTTAATTATTGTTGTATCTGTCTGTGTTGCCTGTACGTTTGCAACTGGTATGTATCTTGTATTTATCGTTTAACCAGAACCCATAGATTAAAATATATTATTATATACCTATTGTGTGTGTACTTACTCAATCTATGACTTATTAATTATTTATTTTTTTGTTTTTTTTAGGTACGCCTTCATTCTACAAAAATGACATAATTGTATATCAACGTGGATACAGTAATTATAATCAAGTTTATCTTAATAATATTCATAATATTATGTCAATGTCATATTAGTATAATATAGATAGAATAATTTATTACCCGAGCCCAAATTGAGGAACTAACGCCTGCCATGTCCATCCCTAAGTATTTCTATGGTAACATTAGAGTAATAACCCATTTAAATGACACTGAAAAACAATACTAATACCCCGTTTTTCGTTCCGCGGTTTAAATTTTGAATAATTTTTAAATCGGAATTTTTCATAATACATACAAAATATACATAGTGTACTTAATATATAGAGTATATATACTTATGCTACGATTTCTATCAGTTTTATAGACCCTAATTTACATCAGGCTATCTATAAAATTGTATTACAATGTAATAGTTTTTTTTTTATTGTCATTTTAATAGATTAATAATTTTAAAATGTCAATACCTACCTCGTGTAAAAAAAAAAAAATGGTTCAGCTAATAGAAACATTTATTTTTAAGCAGAATCATATGAAAAGACGTTATGTTTCTTTAATCCGAAAACCTAAAATTAATTAAGGTCCGTTTTATAACTTTCTGTTAATAAATATATTGTCTTTATTTTACCTCTTACAAAATAATTGTGCACATGCGGCATAATGCTGTTAAAGTGTTATTAAAATATTGGATAGCTATCATTTGCCCTTTAATTAATAACGCTTTCTGTTTCCCTTAATAATACATTTAATGTCAATTTAAAACAGTCACAAAAGTGTTATTAAAATATTAAAGTTATTTTTTTTTATTCCAGAAAAGGGCGGTATCATGTTTGTAAAAGAAGGTAAAAGTATAAATAATATACCTAGGTTGGTAGATAACATTTTAATTAGGTATATTTTCTTTGCAGATGGTGTAAATCCGATGGGTAAGGGTAATTTAGGTAATGTATGAAATGTTTTAATATAGGTTAAAATATTATTCAATAAGATCAACACTAGGTAGAGCAGTTTTTTGAAAAACAATTTATTAAAAAATAATGTAATTTTTTTTTTCGGTTCAGTTAATAAGTCTAATACTGTATAATGAAATTTAACCTTAAACCAATATATGGAGGGGGGCGGGTGCTCACCCTTTGCTACACCTATGATAAAATATTAAAACACAGACATTTTCCTGTTGTCTAGTAAAACCATTGAGTATATATTGTATGGTAATATCAACTCAATGGTAAAACACATAATATGTATGCTGTATAATAAAATAACTTTTCTGCTTTATAGATTTGCTGTTCACTATAAAACCAAAGTGAGTATTACTATTCATATCAACGCTTTCGGTAGAAAAAATATGTTTAACTTGTTCTTTATTAATTTTATTTTTTACAAGTTCAAAATCAGTTAACCCATCATACCACCAATAATTTTAATCAACCAATTATCTCATACAGGAAAATTGAGTTCTTTTTTGTTCTACTCTAGCTCAGATAATTTTTTTATGATATTACACATATTTCAATACAATTTAATACAATTGAGGGCCACTTGCATTTTTTAGGAAATAGCTAGTATGCTGTTGCATTGGATGTTTAAAATATAAAATATATAACTTTTTTTTAATTACTTTATGGTTTCAGTAAAGCTGCCTACAATAGTATTCTCCAAAAGCTTAAAGAAAATGGAATAACTAGTCCTAAGTACGACGAATTTTTTACTTTTTCAGTACCTGAATTACAAATTATTAACCTTACTAAGATGTAATTATTAACTTATAACAATTTATAGATGTCGACATTGTTGTGGTTATATTATTTTGTTACCATTATTCAAACTTGATAATTCTAAGATTTAAATAAAAAGATAAACTTATTCTAAAAAGTATGAGTAAAACTAACATAATGTAATCATAATAATTGTCGAAATAATAGTACATTTTATTTTATATAAATTCAAAATAAAATGTATTATTATTTCTACAATATTATGATTATAATTATATGATTTCTAATAAAATATAATTATGTTTTTTTTCGCTGTAATTTTGCTTTAGAACTTCTTTATTACCTTTGCAACCTATACCATAAATGCTCGACCAATTTGGTCTTCTAATTTTATTTATAAAGGGTATTTTAACATCATATTTCATCATATACATTTTGTGTTATTTAAACAAAAAAAATGTTGGTTGAGATTTAAAATGTGTTAAGTAGGTATTTTTCTGGGGCAGCTAAAATCATTTTATTGGGTGCTGACAGTTTAAAAAAATTCAATATTACTACTTATTTGAGCCCATTTAAGATCCAAAATAGATCTCATACTATTTTATAGTCCCTAAGGAACATAAAAATTAAAATAATAATTGTTTGCATGAATTACAAGGTTATAAAACAAAGTACAAAACAATATATATTTTGGGCGGATTCTTGCACAAATATCTATAAATACAATTGATTATAATATATCAACTTGATTTTTTTCTCATTATTTAGTGTAGAAAAAGTACTCTTAGTATGATATATTATTTATTTTTGATTCGTTGTATGTTGTTGAGTTGAAACAGTTGATAAAAACTCTTACCAATTGCACACACCTAAAATAAATATATTATTTTGTCAACTGCATGTAGGTATGTCGAAGAAACAACTCAAGCACATAAGTAACATTATTTTTAAACTTAAATGACCACGATGAAGCTATAAAATGTGACGGTTTAAAAAATAGCGATTGTAAAACAAACCCTTAGTATGGTTATCATTATCGAACTTGCACACTTGATGCAACAAGACGCAGCAATAATACCTGTACACAATTAATATTGTTTTTAAAAATAATCATAGACGCATACAACGAAGGTAAGTTTTGAAATATGCATACTATAATTGCACAAATTCAAATATCTATCACATACACGTATAACAGAAGTAGTTTAAACAAAAAATACTTACACCTATCTTTTGAATTTTCGTAGCAAGTTGAGAACGACGCTAGTTCTACATAGAGCTATAAAAAGATTTGTTAAGTATTTTAAAAGCCAGGAGTCCAATATCAAATTCTACAAATAAAAACTATGTTATGTATATTTTAATGACTGTAATTAAAACTCGGTATATTGGCATGAGTGGGAACTCTAAATTTTTCGAAAATTTTATGGCTAATATCAAAAATAAAATCAACAATGATTGATCTCCGTTTTTTTTCGGTGAAATATTATTTAAAAATCACATGATTATCATTTACAATATGAATTTTAAATACTTTATTTGAAAATACTGTTAAATGACGCAATATCCTACATTTTCGGTCAATCAGTATCGTGCCAAATCCTTTCTCATTCCTTACCCTCGAGCATCCCAAAAAGCAAGCACCAGAGCACACACCAACCCCTGTCTGCTCAAGGTTTATAAATTAAAACTTACACCGATTTTACATACTTAACATAATGTAAAAACTGAATAAATTATTATACTTAAATAATAACTGAAAAGTTATTTTATCATCGGCTAAGCTAACTAATCCTTCGAATATTCAAATAGTAATAATAATTAATTTATAAATATTTTTTTTTCAACTATTCGAATCTTTAAAAATTAGGTATTCGAATCCGACTATTCGAATATACGAATCCTTCGAAGATTCGAATCCAAAATTACAACACTAATACATACACCGGAGTGATCTATTTTACATATTAATTTGGCGTTAGTTTGGTAAGAAATTTGCGAAAATTAGTTTGTGTCGTACTTAAAAAACCATACGGGTTGATTTATACTGCACAAAAATTAATGCCGGGTATGACATTTAAACACGTTATGTACCGTCGGACAAACGCCAGTCTACCCAAGGTCGTCCCCGATGGTTAGATTCACTATTGTGAAGCTAACTGCCAAGTACAAACAAATAAAAAAGCTAAGCATTGGTAGTATTATGTTGAAAAAAAAACTGCTGTATATATCAATAACAATTGGAACTTAAGAAGGATATTATAAAAAATAGTGTAAAAACGCAAGGTTTGAAAGTGTAATCTGCATAGCTTTAAAGAAATAATATGCAATGTATTTCGTTTTGTCGGATAAAAAAATATTAGTACCTGGCACGGGAGGCAACAACTAGTAGCTTATGAATTAAGACCTAAAAGTTAAGCAAGGGGACAATTCGTTGTTTTTCGGAGGCAACTAGTATGCGCACATTTCAAGGGACCTACCTATACACA
>NW_026095887.1:0-20711 GCF_023614345.1 Adelges cooleyi | reverse complement strand
TAATTTGGGGCTTTACCGCCCATTTTTACAAATTGTAGTAAATTAAACTAGAAATGAATAACAACATCTCTTTATATAGTATAATACCTTTTATTAATCATAATAATTATAATATTTCATGATTTATCAATCTGTATAGTGTAAAATAAACTTACATAAAGGTTTTTTGTCTCTATTATTCAAAGCTAAATCAATTTTAAATTACATAAATTCTACCTAACACACATGAAAATTATCCTGAAGAACCGAATCCTTTTTCTCCTCTATCAGTTTCATCTAATGACCGAAGTTCCCTGAGTTCTGGATACACAATTTTTTCACATATTAGTTGTGCTACTCGATCTCCACGTTGAACGATAAAGTCTACATCAGAATGATTGAATAGGAGAATACCAACGTTTCCGCGGTAATCTTGATCAATTACTCCAGCTAGGATTTTAAAAAAAAATATATAACATTTTATTTAGTGATTAGATTTTATAAGCATACCTCCAACATCAATAAAATGTTTCCATGCTAATCCTGATCTCGGTGCAATTCTTCCATATGTACCATGTGGTACCACAATTTGTAGATCGGTCTTAATCAATTCTTTTCCATGTGCTACTACAATATATTGGTATGCACTTTTTAGATCGTATCCAGCCTCATGTTGACTTCCTCTAATCGGCGTGTATGCTTTATCGGTTAATTTAGAAAATAAAAGCATCTAAAGTTTTAAACAATCATTCATTCATAATAATCTTTATTTAATTTAACCCTAGCTTCATTTACTAATTTTATCATAGCATCATTCGTTTTTTTGTCTAAACTTTTTTCTAATTTTTTTTCTAATTCATCATTCATTAACGTCATATTTATTTTATTTTCCAAACTAGTGATACATTCTTTGAATGAGTTATTTAATTCAGATTTTATTGTTTCTATCGTATTTTTTGAAACATTAGTTATTGATTCATTATGTGTATTTAGTTTTTTTTCTAAACTATCTTTTAAACCAGTCTGAGTTTCTAAGATAGAATTTTTTATACTATTTTCCAAATCAATTAATTTCGAATTTAAATATTTACTAACTCCGATATCATTGAAATGATTTATATGATGACCAAAATAATCCATTATTAATTTAAAAATAGAGATCTTAACAGTGACAAGGACTTCTTATATACTAAAACCAAAACAAAAAAACTATATTATACGAGTTTACGCACTTCTCGGGTAAATGGCGAATACTCAACTATGCGGTCGTGTATTAACATACAATAAGCACTAACACCAGTTAAATTATCATCAGCTTCTATTTCTAAACGTAAGTCAATTGTAGAAGAAATTTCAGAATCGTTTTGTTTACTAACATCTAAAACAATAATTGGAGCATTTGATAAAAACAATTTTGGACTTAGTATCGGATTTCGAAGTCCATTTTCATAATATGATTCTTGAAACGATGTATACATATTATATAATAATGTAAAATCGTTGTGCGTAAAATCTAAATTTAAATTATCATAAGGATAAACATTTGAGTTCAGAAACACTTTAATATTTTTCAACTTAGAATGATCAAATTCGCTTTTGTCTGCAGTTATTGAATTGTTACGATTTTTTTGGAGGCCTACAATGATATAACGAGGTTTTTCCAATTTCGTTGATGTTTTTAAATTCCATAGTACATTTTTCGTGTCTCCGAGTTCAGGGTAAGTATATGTTTCAAATGATCTAAATGGTATAAACAAATGTTTTTCTTTTTCAACTATTTTCATTAACTTTAGACGCTGGCTATCATCAACACTAACATGAGGAACTTTCCAAACAATATTCTTAATATTCACACTACCTGTAGTTGCATCATCACTTTTTTTAATCAATGCATTTAAATCACTATTTGATCTAGTTAATATGAGTTCTATTCGTGAATTTAATAAAAATTTTCTATAATGCTCAAAAAAGCCTAACCAGTATTTTAGTGGTATACATGCTGTAAAATGACCATTTGTGTCTGATATGGATGAACTATTTTTGAAAGTCCATCCAGCATTTTCATAACAATAATAATTATCTGGTGTACTTGAAAGATATCCTTTGATAGAACTTGTAATACCTAACATTCGTGAACTATCTATCTCGATACCATTTAATTCTAAACGAACTTGTTCAAAAAGAAAAGATAATCCATTATTACCTAGTTTTACTTTATCTTTATCTTCAATGTCGCCTTCGATGTATAAAAAGCTTTCATGTAAATATGGGTATACATCAGTTTGTTGTACACATATCCTAATTTCATCATTATTATTAAAAGCTTTAGTATAAGGAATATATGAGTGAAAATCAAAATTAGTTATTTTCGAATCTGACACATAACCCATATCAACTTCCAAAATATCATTTTCAGGCATTTCGATTACTTTTTAATTCAAATCCAAGTTGTCTTAAAATATTTTTATTTTTTGACGTAAGATTTATACGTAAGATTTGTTAGATTTCGTTTTGGGAATGGAAGATTTTTTATGTGACGGTTCCTTTATATCTAATATTTTGTTTTGGAAATTAAAAAATTTCAACCCCATTTTATGAACCGTACCGTCTAATATGAAAAACTGTTGTAATTTTTTCACCTAAATTCTTTAGTGGTCTTTGATCCTGATCAACTAACTTTACCGTTATATTATTTATTTCATTTGTTATCAATGGATAATATATTAAGTTGCTAGGTGCTTCAACAATTTTTGATCCGTGTACTGCTGTAGGGTAAAACTCATAGACTGAGTGTGAGGGTTTGTTACCATCAAATGATCCTTGAGCAATACTACATAATACTTTTATTGAATTAATCATACTAATATTAACAGTTTTTTGAGATTCGTGTAATTTATTCGGTTCTAATTCCACTTCATCAAATCCTAAAACATGTCTTAAACTGTTATCAATAGTGAAATCGATTGTTTCAGAACAGTAAACATATGATTTAAATGTATTGATGTTTGGAAATATGCTAAATACAATATTTGGATGGGTTTTTTTAATCATGTTTTTAATATATTCATTTATTTGACTTAGTTCATAACACCCTGGTTCTATTTCAAGCTTTAAGATTTCTTTATCCGTTTGTTCACTCAGAATGTGTTCATTACTTTTTGAGAAAAAATCGGAAGATTTATTAATATTACTCGTATATGATTCCGTGAAATATTTAGATAAATGTCTTGGATTATGATCAATAGCATTCTTATCTGATTCTAGTGAAGAACTACTGCTTACAGGAACATCGCGTTTATTTAATATTGTATTGTTCTTTATAATTATTCTCAATTTATTATTGCTTTCATTAATATTAGGAAAAGAATTATATGTCTGAAGATTTAATAATGCTATTTCTGAGTCCTCAGCTATAGTTAGTGATGGAAAAAAATTTGTTGATAACTCTGTAGTGTTACCTGATAAACTTATTGTTGTTGATTCATACATTGTAAAAAATCAATACATAAATGACCACAAATAAATGTATTATAATTTTGATATTTTGAGTAATTATATAAAATATTGTACCCTTTAAAACGATTTTGGAGTTCAATTGGTGGTGGTAAATTACCAAAGCTATCAAAATACCATATGTTGTTATATTTTTTAAAGTAAGCAACCCAATGCGATCCTTTTTGACTTATTCCAGCAAGGTTAATAACCGCACATTCGTTTTTAAAAATAGTTTTTTGGTAAGCTGTCACGTGAAAATACACCACGGAAATGTGGAATTTTTAATTGTGCAACATGTTTTATAATGTCTTGAGAGGAAAGAGGTCTATTAGGTAGCATAGTAATTAGTTTTTTTTTTCTTAATATTTCTTCTTTTCTTCACACCTAAACCTGATTTGTCTAAGTATAAACCTTTACCATTACGAACATTCAAATATAAGCCTTTACCAATTTTTTTCGTTTGTCCAGTTTTAGAATCTTTAACAGCTTTATAGATATTTGCTGCACCAGACGCAAGACTACCGAGGGCTGAAAGTCCTGCAAATATTGGTATCAAAGGTATAGCAGAACCCCTTTGATTTGGTACCTTAATTTTTCTAACTTTTTTAGACTTTCTTCGAGATATTCTTTTTCTTACTGCTCCAACTAATTTACCACCTTTTTTAGCTTTGCAACAACCCATACCAACTTTACGTTTAGCTTTCATAATGTTAGTAACGGTGTAGGCTGCAGCTTTTTCCCCGAATGAACTATCTTTTGCTTTCACCCTATCCCACGCTTGAAATTCTAATTTTTTATCAGCTAAATTACGGTTTGTTACGTCTTTATTTTTTAAATACGCTATATCGTGGTCACGACAAGCCTCATCAAGAAGATTTATAGGTTTATCACCTCTAGCCAATCTTTTTTCAAGTTTTGTTCCAGGTCCACAATATTTATAACCTGGTAAATGTGCTTCGAACGGAAGTTTATTTATTAGTGTATTAACGAGACCTTTACCGGTTATACACTTTTGCACTCTTGGCATTTCCTATATATACTAAGTATTTTTTCTTAGTTCACAACTATTATATATACAAAAAAAATGCGTTTTATAGAACAGAATAGTAAATTAAATATTAAAAATATAGACACAGAAATTTCTAATAAAGCAATCTCAAGACATGGACCTTTACTACCAGATAGTATCCGATGTATTATTGTTGGATCTAGTGGCTCTGGTAAAACAAATGTAATGTTTAATCTTCTTACACATATAAATGGTTTAAAATTTGAAAACGTTTATTTGTATACAAAAACGCTTAACCAAGAAAAATATATTTTATTGAAACAAATTTTTGATGGTCTAGAAGGAGTGAAGCTGTTTATTTTTACGGAAGCTGAAGAAGTAGTTAAACCACAAATAACGAATCCAAATTCTATTTTTATTTTTGATGATGTGTTGTGTGATACTCAAATACCCATTCAAGATTATTTTAGTATGGGGAGACATTTTGGTGCTAATTCAGTTTTCTTTTTAGTTCAAAGTTATTCTAAAGTTTTAAAACGATTGGTACGCGATAACTGTAATTTATTAGTGGTGTTCAAACAAGACGAACGTAATCTAAGACATATATTTAATGATCATATTTCAACTGATATGGATTATCTAGATTTTCAAAAAATGTGTATTTATTGTTGGGGCTATGAAAAATATGGTTTTCTTGTTATAGATAAAACTAGAAATGTTAATGATGGTCGGTACAGACGTGGTTTTGATGTCTATATAAGCTTGGTGTAAACTGAAATATTTTTTAGTTTGCTAAAATGTCAGAAAACAAAATATTACTTAACAATTTGGTAGAATCAAAAAATAATATTAAGCGGAAAATTATGGAGTTAAAGCGCGGTGTTTTAGATTCTGAATATACATTTAACGAAACATTTAAACCGATTATAGAACCACTTAATATACTAGTTAATGACAATAAAATGAATAATGTTATTGATGAGGAATTATCTGTTACAACAAATGAGGAAAACGCTGATCCTCAATTATATGAATTCAACAATTTTATGAAATTACCTCCAAATAGAAGATCATATGATCCATCTTATGGTATGCGTTATGATAATATTGATAATCAACTAAAAATTGGTAATTTCCCAGTATTCATTGCCAACAATAAAATTTATGTAGCAGACAAAGACTATGATTGGACCCCAGGTCTATGGTCGTTACTTTGTGAAAAAAACCCTAAATTAACTACACGTCAGGATTTTAAATCGTATTACAAAATATTAGATGCTACAGAGGTTCACTTAAATGTTAACGGAGGACCTAAATCTAGCCAATCCTATAAATGGACTTTTATTGTTAAGCCCTATTATACTGAAAAAATGTTACAATTGAAGACAACAAAAAGAGCGAAACTTGATGTCAGTTTTATAGCTTCAAAGGCAGCGGAAGCTGCTCATTCAAAAGATCCAATCACATTTGAAAAACCTACTGACTTAGAAAAGTCAGACGATTTTAAGTCAAAAGAAGGATCTGGTATATTATATAAGAATGTACAACCTAATACACAAATCATTTATTATGATAATCCAAATGAATTAGTGTCTAGGCTTGCTCTTTTAATGGCTTCTAAAGAGGCTGGGAATACAGGTGTAAGTAATGAAATAATATCAATAATTGAAGAACTTCGTGAACGAAAAATTATTGTTTAATTAAAAAAAAAATATATATATATAAACATTACCACTCCTCCTCTATACAATTATTTTTACTTTCTTCTAAAAAGTATTTTTTTAATGAATTTAAATTTAAATTAAAAAAAAGAAATGGTATTTTTTTAGAATTAATTATTAATAAATCATATTTTTTAATTATACTATCTACTTATTCATCTATCTCTTCCCAGCTTATTTGTACTTCTTCTTCTTCTTCTTCTTCATCCTCTTTTTGATTCAATAAATCCTTTCTATACCTATAATATTTTAATATATGGTTTAAAAAATAGAATATGTTTTACATTTTTTTATATTACCAATAATCAATTTGTTCATCTTCTTCAACATCATCCTTATCTTCTATCTTCAACTCCTTAAAATATTCTTTAATCAGCTCGATTTTCTCTTTATGTTTTAAATGGTCCGGGATCCAAGGAACATAGTCGCAACATATTATCATTTCCAAGTTATAATTAGAAATAGTTTGGTTTATAAATTGTTGGTCGTTGTTACAAATCATTATGAACTGTAAAATAATGTAATAAAAATTAAGGTGATAGAAAAAAAATTATTTCAACTAGTTTACATATTAATCTATTATGACTTCTTTAAGAGATATAGCCAACGAATTACATAGATCAGCTAGAAAAATATTTCCTAGACGTAAAGTTATTACAAGGTTCATGGATGAACTTTGGCAAATTGATTTAATGGATATGCAGGCGCATTCGAGGAAAAATAGTGGTTTCAAATATATTTTAGTTGTTATTGATACGTTTACTAAATACGTATGGTTAGAACCTTTAAAAAATAAATCAGCAATTACTATAAAAGATGCGATGATGAAAATATTAAAAACTCATCAGCCTAAATTTGTTCAATCGGATTTTGGATTGGAATTTCATAATGAGAAATTTCAAAATATTATGAAAAAATATAACATTAAACATTATTCAACTTATAGTAGTATCAAGGCGGGGATGGTAGAACGAGTGATTAGAACTTTAAAAAATTATATTTATACAAATTTTACAGCTCAAGGCAGTTGGGACTGGATAAAAGCATTACCAAAACTAGTAAACAGATATAATAATAGTAGACACAGAACAATTAGTTGTACTCCACAAGAAGCCAGATTAACTCCTCATTCTGTTACACATAAAAGTTATTCTAGCAAAAGTTTAGAGAAAAAACCAAAATTTAAGTTAAATGAAAAGGTTAGAATATCAAAATATAAACACATTTTTAATAAATCTTACACGCCAAGTTGGACTACAGAAATTTTTACTATTAGCAACATTTTAGAGACTAATCCTATAACCTACAAATTGTCTGATGAGAAAGGTGAGCTAATTTTAGGATGTTTTTATGAGCAAGAAATTAAAAAGACTATTTACCCTGATACATATCTTATAGAACGTGTCTTGAAAAGATCAAAAGGAAAAATGTATGTAAAGTATTTAGGACTAGATTCATCTCATAACTCATGGGTGAAAACAGAAAATATTGTAAAATAATTTTTATTAAAAAAAAAAAAATACAATTTCTTTATATTAAACTATTAAAAATAGTAACTTAGTTATATATTTAAAAATTAAAGATTTATGTGTCTAGTTGACTAATATAAAATGTTAAACCAGTTAGGATCTTGTAGTTTATATGCTGATCTTTCAGAGCCAGCGAGGAAGATTTTATCCAGTCTACACTTCATTTGTACCCGTTCATCTCTATTGGGGGTTGAATGATGGATGCAATTGACAATACCCAATACCGGTCTAGAAAAAATGGTAGACTCTATCCGTTCAAAGTGGTACATATTTAGTTTTTTATGACCACCACATACAGTACGTTTAAATGTAGGATTTGATGCCAATAAAGACAAAACTTCACGGTTATCGTTTATGGTTACTGCAGCATTCATATCGAATTGCTCAATGGATGGATGTAGAAATATTTTCAAAATATCATTTATGACTACGTAATCCGGTCTTCTCCTAACATAGTATGTACCACCTGCATGTTCATTCCTCCACTTGCGTAGCACAATACGTGCATTGCCATCAAGTATATGACCGATGGGATATACATACTTGGCACCATTATCTATCGTTGGTACAAACGATGGAAATATCTCTTTTAGTTTTTCATCATCAAGCTCTATATTATGATAAAATAGTATGATATCTGTTTCTGAAACGTCATCAATTGTTTGATTAAAATCATCGTCTGTCTCAAAGATAAAAATAAGAGCTAATTCTCCAGGCATTGCTGCAGTTACATTGAGTGAACGGAATGTTCGAAAAATTTCCAAGAAACGGTTGAATCGCGCCATCTAAATAACAGAGTTATTTAAATAATTTTTTTAACATATAAAATTATTTACATATTTAAATTTTATAATGTTCATAAATATTTGTAGTGACCATGTGCTATTGTATCTATCCCATTTTCCAATATTATTCGCTTGTCATCGCTTGCACTAAGTGCGAGTTTGTAAATTTTTTTTGAATATACTTGATGTTTTTCTGATTGAATTGTGTTCATAGATTGATATGTTGTTGTATTGTTCTGACTAAAAGTGTTTTGACTAGAATATGCTTTTAAAACGCTGATATAATGTTCCATTTTCATATTTTTTTCAATCACATACTTTTTTACTCCTTTTGCTTTCTTTGTTTCCTTTCCTCCAACATTAAAAGCATACAGTTTCGGTCGCAAGGTTACAAATCCAAGTAAAATCAAACTTTTTAATTCATCTTTAAAGTAACCTGGTACATTCTTCCTCCTTTCTGAAAAACATGGATGATCTTTGGGAAAATTTGATGTATCGAAATATGGTGACAAATCATTTGTGAGATCAGTCATAAAATCGTCTGTAATAATTTCATAGATTAAGGAATCTGTATCGGAGTAGCATAATCTAATGTTGCGACCATACTTAGGCTTCATTACATTATAGTGAAAATTATACATAACAGTTTTGGAAATATCTAGAATAGCTAATCCTACATATATGGGTTTATCAAATTTAAGTTTTTCCTTGAACATGTGTATAGCCATTAGATTATTAGAATAAATTGTACGATCTTTAAAACTAGGTTTTATCATTAAACGATGTGCCTGTCGATCAGTTGTCACCAATTTCATATTCATACGTTTTCTCACGTTTTCCATACATTTTCCAAAAACAGAATTGATAGCGAGTTTCCAAAACGCTTTTTCAAACTCATTTGTTGCGTTTCGTCTCATTTCAGTACAAAGTTTCACGTAGGGTGCCATCCATTTCTTTTGCTCGAATTTAACAATTCTATGTACTTTTGTCACAACTAATCCGTTTGCGATAGCTTGCTTCAGTGAACGATAATGTACAACATAATTTCGTTTAGGATTAAAAGTAGTCATCAATTTTTTCACCTTTGAATTAGGTGGGAATGTAAATTCGGGTAAAAATGGGAAATCGTTATGATCATTGTGTAAATGCTCAGGGTAATCAACATCAACTTCTAATATATAACCATACTTTAAATTGTTTGGTATTGTTGTAATATCTAATGATAAATCTTCTAACCATTCGAAATTACGAAAAGGTAAAACCGATAGCATAGCTTTCCCATAGAGGTTTACACAGTCAAAATATGTAAGCCAAGACGTGGGTTTATCAGGATTGTAATTAATTCCCTCGACATTAGGGATATTAGCTTTTACGTGTCGTTTAACACTGTTACAGATACCTCCGCGAATACCGGTTTCAAGCATGAGATGCATATCATAATCTTTTAGCCTTTCAAGTTCAACATTAGTAAATTTCAACATTGCTTGGAATGCGAATCCTGGAGCTGTAAAATAATGTGATGCATCAAGATGAAATGTGTTCATACAAAGATTTCGAAATGACTCGAAAACATCGGCTAATATTAAAATATCAGTCAACAGATAGTGATCAGAATATTCACCTAAAGTTTTTATTCTAAATGTATTCCAAACAGTTTTCGCATGGTTATAATCTTGGTTACTGATTTCTTCATCATTTAGTGAGTTGTAAAAGTGTTTTTTGGATGGTAAATAAGTCTGTTCAAGTTTATCCCAGTTATTCACGTATTCGTAGGGGAAACAACCTTTACGACATACTAAATCTAATTTATCTATTGAAAAAAATCGTAATGTCTCTTTAAACCTAGATTTGTCTTCGGCTAAATTATTAGCAAGCGTACTTAAAGGCTCTGACATAAATCTAAACGTATCTATGAATTTTATTTTCATAGTTTTGGAAATTTCTTTGCTAAATGAAATATATTTTTCACTCGAATTAGGAATAACATCAATTCGTTTGTTATTTATTCCTAATTGATGTACTATGAAATGACTATCGTACGCTAAGTTATGAAAATAAATTGGAATGAAAGTTACATTTTTCAACTTGAAATTACAGGTCAAACATAATACATTTCTAAATTTACCCGTAAAATGACAGTGATCTCTAACTTTTATGGTATTGATAAAAGATCGCTTACATATTTCACAATTGCTAGCGTTTTGAAATCGATTTGTTTCTTCACTAGTTAAAGGATTCATTGCTATGTTTGTCTGATATAATTTATCTACTTCTTCTCCGACTTTTATAATAGCTTCCATAAATTTTTTGGCAGCATTTTCACCTCTGTAAATAACTGGTTTTTTAGGTATTTTAAATTCATTAACTAATTCAGGTGGAATGGTTGTGTAATCAATTTTAACATAAAAGCCAAAACTCATCGGTTTGTGTTGAAAAGTTTTAATAGATTTCTGTTTTTCATTTGACTGTTCCATAAGAGGTTTTAAAAAACATTCAAAATCTGCATAGATCACTATTGGTACGCGTTGAGTAGCTATATAATTTGTAAATTTGATTACAGAATCATCATGATCTTCAAGCATAACTGGTCTGCTTAATTTATGTTGAGAACAGAATTTTTTATGTTCTCGTAGTCCTTCAAATCCCCATAATTTATTCTTACAAGGTGTGTTGTTAAAAATAGTAAAACATCGTTTGCAGATATTTATTTGTTCTTTGTGTTTAGTTCTTTGAGACCTAATAAGTCTTGAAAAATTGGATATAAAGCAATAATGTTGTCGTGAAGTGTTGCTAAGTAAAAGTAAGTCAAAATGGTTTCGTTTTTCAATATCGGAAACTAGTATTGGATAAATTAATGATTTACTGTCTAGTCCATATATGTTAATGGAAACATTATTGATCTTTGCAAATTTTCTTACTTCTTTAATCGAAGTTGGGAATGTGATACACTTGAAATCAAATTTATTTTTAGTCTCTAAATAATCAAAATATTTTTTAGAGAATTTACTTTTATTATTAGGCCTATCAAACTTAGACAATATTGCATACTTAAAACATTTTTCGTCGTTATTATTTATGTTAACTATAGCTCTTCTACCCTGAATTTTTTGTGGTAGAGGAATGTATGATGAACCTTCTAAAGGATTTACAACATTTATGCGTAGCTGTATACCATCAATATTTCGAAGAGACCAACCACTACCTTTAGCAATAAATTCACTTTCTTCCTTCAAAAGTTTACCATATATATTATTCAACAATACTGTAAAATCGGATCCTGATGTTGTGAATGTGTTTTTTGTTTTAAACGAAATATCTTGCAACTCAAAAGTTAAAACATTTTCATACACACAATCCAAGTGAAGATTAAATTTAATTGAGTTATTTTTACACGCTTCCTTAATTTTTGGTAAAATAAATGTAGTAGCATATTTGAAAAAAAGTATAAAGTCTAGAAACTTTAACTTATTTTTTAAAAAGAAAGTTTTCGACCTGGACCTAAATCTTCCTATTTCTTGTAAACCATCACCAGTTGAACTCAAACGAATGTTTTTGGTAATTTTCATGTTTTTTTTTTTTTTTCAAACTAGAAATATAAAACCAAGAGTCACATAATCATATACAAATACAACAACAACAAAATTATTGATAAATTTAAATATTTTCTTTTATTGTTTTTATTATATTGTACATTTTTTTTATTATTTCATCATCTAATTTATTTTTTATTTTATTTTTATAATTCTTTCTTCTCCTAGCATGTTTGCTAGGCTTGTCTAGTGCTTTAATTATTTTTATTTTTTCTTTAGGGTTTAATAAAAGTGTGGAAGTTTGTTGTGCCATACCTTAACAGTTTTTGAATGTGTTGACCTTGAGAGTGGTGAGGACTGTAACGATATTCTAAAAAAAAAAAGAATCATGATGTTCATTCTTCATACTATTTTTTTTTTTAAAAAGACACTCAATATTTTCCATCCGTTGGTGACATAATTAAATTATATATTTTTTATTAGCACTGCTATCAAATAAATGACGCGACTTAAATAAAAAAGTATGATTTTAAAGAGCACTACACAACTGGAGTAGAAAATTAGAACTGATAGCTTAATTTATGCATCCGTTGGTGACATAATTAAAATATATATTTTTATTAGCACTGCTATCAAATAAATGACGGCGACTTAAATAAAAAAGTATGATTTTAAAGAGCACTACACAACTGGAGTAGAAAATTAGAACTGATAGCTTAATTTATGCATCCGTTGGTGACATAATTAAAATATATATTTTTATTAGCACTGCTATCAAATAAATGACGGCGACTTAAATAAAAAATATATTTTTAAAGAGCACTACACAACTGGAGTACAAAATTAGAACTGATAGCTTAATTTATGCATCCGTTGGTGACATAATTAAAATATATATTTTTATTAGCACTGCTATCAAATAAATGACGGCGACTTTAATAAAAAATATATTTTTAAAGAGCACTACACAACAAGAGTACAAAATTAGAACTGATAGCTTAATTTATGCATCCGTTGGTGACATAATTAAAATATATATTTTTATTAGCACTGCTATCAAATAAATGACGGCGACTTAAATAAAAAATATATTTTTAAAGAGCACTACACAACTGAAGTACAAAATTAGAACTGATAGCTTAATTTATGCATCCGTTGGTGACATAATTAAAATATATATTTTTATTAGCACTGCTATCAAATAAATGACGGCGACTTAAATAAAAAATATATTTTTAAGAGCACTACACAACAAGAGTACAAAATTAAATGTCTTTAAGTAAAAAATTATTACACTTACATAGCTAAGAATGATATAGTACTGTCGAAAACACTTCACTAGCAGGAGACGGTGTTTCCACTGGTAAAAGACGATCACAGACTGATGTTTAAAACACACGACTAGGCAGTATTTATGCAGTCGAAAGGAGGTTATTCTCCTCCTCATATTATAATTTTAAAGACATTCACAACATATACCACTTCTATAGTGTTATTAAAAAAAAAATTAAATCGACCTCGCATGGAGAATATAGTTAAACGTCTATAGCAGTTAGGTTCCTCAAGGATTGTAACACGCAGCGAGTCGTAGGGTTTCTGTGGTCTGTGGTTAGTTCATTGAATCGTATTGATAAATTTTTTTTTATAGCTATTGTACAATGATTGTTACAATGTTACAACTGGAATGAATAAAAGAAGGTTAATTATCTTTCTCATATTATTATTTCGAAGACACTCTACATGGTATTACAAAAAACAGAATCACCCCACTCCGTACATATTTTCGCTTAAGTTATTTTTACCATGCAAATTTGAACGTTAGCACTATGGTGGGATATTTTTTATTTGTCAAGATTGGTATAAATCGAGAAAAAACATAAACATCAGAGTTATATTAACATTAGTTGTGTGACAGTACAGTTCGAATTTATTTTACAAACAAAATGTCGATTCTGGAATCATCCGACGAGGACTTCTTCGCAGTAAGTTAACTAAATAATAATAATAATATGAATGATATAAAAAATGTTTTTAGGAGACCTCACAGAGAAATGATGAATCAAGCTCGTTTGATCCACCACAAGTGAAGAAACCCAAAGTAGTTAGCAAAAATATAAGAAAACAGTCAAAAAACAACAAAACGGTATTATTTATTTATATACTTTTTTTTTTTTTTTTTTTAAATAGTAAAATTATGTATTTTCAGTCAACAATTTTTCAAAAAGCGTTAAAGGATGCAGTTATTTTAGATGAAGCGTACTATGAAGAATCGATGCTGCTTTTACGTGACAATAATCAAAAATGTGTCATTAATATTAAAACACCCAGTCCAACGTCTTATATAATTATACAAGAATATTTGGTAAATGATGTATTAGGATTATCCTATAGTGAGAGGTGAGAATTTTTTTTTTTATTTTGGTACCAAAACGTAGCATAATTAATTTTTTTATAGATGGCGAAAAGTGAACCGATCTGCTAAAATTGGTCTTACAAATAATAAGGCGAATTCTAAAATCAACAATTTATTGAAAAATCTATTTGATGAATTGGGAGAAAAATTTTTATCAGATGAATCTCGCACAGTAAAAATGACAAAGGAATGATATTATTACAGCTATATCAACTATTTTAAATACATGATGGTGGAGGTTCTTTTCATAATAATAATATTAATATTGTATGGTATTAACGTAATGATATATTGTTAAGACAAGTTATATTTTTTACTTATATACCATTGTTTTTTTTTTCAGTAGTATAGCAGAGGTATAATACCACCTGTTATATTTTATATTAGTATCATTATAGTATTAATATAAATTAGAAATCATTATTTTTTTTTTCAGCAGTATAACAATAATAATAATGGTGGAGAACATTTCATTATAATAATAATATTGTATGATTTTAACGTAACGATATACTGTTAAGATAAGATTATATAGTATTACAATAAAATATTTTAAATTAGAAATCATTGTTTTTTTTCAGTAGTATAGTAAAGGTATATAATAATAATATTAATGTTTATTCACATGTGAAGAAAGTTAACTAAACTCGAACATTACCCACATAAACCGCATAAACACAGATCACGCAGCGTATAGAATACAACTAACCACAGGGTTTCATTGACGCGGTGTGTCTTGTTCAATGAATCGTAGTAATTTTTTTGTGTAATGGTTGCTATGACTCAGATGATTTTATTTATTACAAGGCGAAACTGTTTCACTAAAAAGTAAGTGGAATTTTTTTTTACTATCAAACTTAGTGTATGAGTAAGAGCTGTTAGTTCAAAATGGACAGCGATTCCTATCCATCGTCTGCTAGAACGGTGAGGCGTTGCAAACGACGGCGGCGACCGCGTAAAATCCGAACACAACGGCGACGGATAGGTTCTTACACATCTCTTGAGACTGATACTACCGCATCGCGAAGTCGATCGGTAAGTGTTAATTCCAGTTCTAGTTTTTTTTCATTACCACCCCTACGTCAACGATCGCTCTCGTCGACTTCATATTCTCCTTGGAGCTCGAGTAGCGACGTGAAGTCTTTTCATAGTAAATCAACACTGTGGTTGGAATGTAAGTTTTTTTTATTTAACCCATCGTTTCACACAGAGCACATTTTAAGGTTTTTTTGTACTATACAATTTTTTTAAAAAATAAACTTATAGTTTTTTTTATTTTTTTTATTTTCTAATAATAGTAATTACAAAAAAAAAAAACATATTATCAATTAGTAGTGAGTAAAAAGATACATATTTCTTTAAATGATTCAATGTTCTGAGTTTAACTAGTAATTAATAATAATGGAAAAAGTTTAGCAATCGTGTTCTTCAATATAGGTTTACCAACGATGGGTTAATAAATGAATATTAACATTTTTTTTTTTACAAAATAAGTAACGTACTTTTTTTATTTAGCGGATACAGATGACGAACATGGAATTGGAAATTGGTCTACATCAGAACCATCAATAATTTCGCTAGCAGATTCATGTAAGTTAATTTTTTTTTTATTTGAAATAAAATAATATTTTCTTCTTTTTTTTTTTTAAAAAAAAGGGTCATCAACAGATGTTACTTATGAATCGGATGCAGACGTGTTACCTCCACTTCTGCGTCTTAATCAGCCAGCTATTGAAACCATTTGGCTAACTGATTCGGATTAATATGTAAGTTAGTTTAATTTTTTTAATTATTGTTGAATTAATATTATACTGTTTTTTTTTTTTTAGGGTTTTTAGGCAGGTATTTATTATTGTTGAAAACATGAACGTTAGAGATCACTGTAAGCTGATTTTAAATTAGTAAAATAAAAAAATATTTCAATATATTTTTTTTTTTAAAGGTTAACAGATAGAGTTGTTGGAAATTATTGTCATGTGTACTCTACGCTATGAGACTTAAATGTGAGTAATTATATATATATATATATATATATATATATATATATATATATATATATATAACACAATTGATTAGTTAATAGAATGTTTATTAAACACTTTTTAAATTCACAATACAATTACATTATTTAATAAGATTAATAATACTTTAAAAATAATCCTCGTTCACTCAGATTTTGTTGAATTTTTTATTCTGTAAGCGCTTGGATCGACGAGCATCTGGCGTTTTCACAATTAATACTGAAATATCATTTTCTAAGTTTTGATTAATTATTTTAACACTATTTTTGGTTGCTTCAATAATTATATATTTTAACAAACGACACTTTCGACAGGAGCAGCATTCTAAATGTGAAGCCATTATAATACCTTCTTGTAAGACCGCTATTTCTAAACTAAAACGAGTGAAATATTTTTTTAAATAATTAGCTTGTATACGTTTTCCCTCTCTCAATACATATATTTTTTTTTCCTTTTCGAAATTATACTATAGTTACTAGAAGTTCTCGCATAATCAAATTTATAATTTGATCATAATTAATTTTTAATTCATGGATGAATAGCGCATTTGTATCCGTTGCAAACATTTGAAAATCATAGTTTGCGACAAAAGCCGTTATGAAATCGATACGTCGACATTCACTTGAAAAATTATTAACATCATTAAGTATAGCTGAATATATATCGTTAAAAGATTTTTGATACAACTCCAACTTATTTAAGCGTTCAGTTATATGTGCTTCAATACAATTTGAAATCATCTGAAGTGTTAACAAATTTATACGCGTCAATTTCATACGTTCATTTTTATTACGTAATATCACTGAATCTGTTTTAGGGTTAGTAGTACAACTAAAATCTGAACCTAATTGTATTCGCTTTGCATTGTTTTGAATTGTGTTCACAATGTTGTTGAATATTTGAAATTCCATCAGAGTACGCCACTGTTTTTCATCAAGAATTAGCTGGTCTTGACTATTTTTATAATCTAAATAAACAATAATAGATAATTTTTTATTTAAAAGAATACCTACCGAGATAGTTCTTCAAGATAGCTATCAATCCACATCCTATTAAATTTATCCTAGAAAGTCACGCCTTAACCTACTACGCCACTGCGTCTACAATGTGAATTCATGGTTTTACTAGTATTTAAAGAGTTAATTTAAATGTAAGAATGTTGTAATAAATTAACATCTTTTTTTTTTTATTTAATAGGTTTTAAAATCAATGAGGTGAACCCTTCACTAACCGAAGATAACCACAATCTGGAGACCATCTTGCATGCTCGATCCAAGGTTCGTCGTTCGGCTCCCAAGATCTCAGACCTTGACGACAATAAAAACATGAGACATCATCATTTGATCCATCACCAATATAAATAAAACCGGCTTCACTCATAAGTTCTCGCTTTGAAATAAGTAGTGTATTACTACATTTATCAAAAGTCTTGTTACGCGTTTTACAATCTAAATAGTCTAATGTACAAAAAACATCACATTCACTATTATAATCATCCATTATTATACTGTTTAGATTGAATTAAAATGACTATCATTTATTTGAAACATGTTTTTATATATGATTTATTTCTTCCACTTCTTATTTAGTAAAACACTCAATGTTACAAATAATTTTCTATACTAAACAATATATAAGGTTAAACTATAATTTGTAAAAATGGGCGGTAAAGCCCCAAATTACTACTACTCAAGCCTTAAATAATTCTATCCAAGACTTTTTACAAAATATGAGGTCTATCCAAACAAAACCAGGAATAGCTAGAAAAAGATTGGCAGTTGAACCAGGAAAAAGTGTAGTGACAATTTCTGAAGATAGTGACATGGAACAATTTGAACCACCTATTCAATCAAACTACGTGCCTTCACCAAGCTCTTCAGATACAGAAGAAGAAACTGTTCAAGAATCGACACAAATATTCAGTGTTGAAAAATATGTAAAAACATTTAAAAATATAATTCCTGTCAATGAAAGTAAAGAAATGTATGTTGATGATTGGGTGTTAGTTAGTTTTTAGCCAGACAATAAGAAACCTTCCTGCAGTAAAAATATGAACTTTTTGTACTACATTAGCCAAATTATAAAGAAAATAGATAAAGCCATTTTTGAAGGCACTTTTTTAAGATCAAAAACAACCAGGGATCATAAAGGCATGGTGTATGGTTTTCCAGAAGTCAGAGATGTTTGTGTTTTCAAAACTTCCCAAGTTGTAGGGAAACTTGAAAAACCTGTTCCTTACGGAAGAGGACTGTTCAAGTTCAACTATGTAATAAAGATATAACATCGACTTGAACCTAAACCATAAAAATTATACACTTCTTGCGTACACGTGTTACAACAACGATGTTGTCATCTTCAGCGCTAACAACAGACTGAGTTTCTCACTCTTATGCTCGAAAGGCCCAGACGCCGTTCAACTATGATTGCAAATCAAATTCCTAATCTATTTGTATAACCTAAGTCATAAATTTAGTTGAAATCATAGTTAAACTTGAACGTTTGAACTGTGATTAAAAATACATTTTTTGTTCTATTTGTATTACCACGTCCAAAACTGGGAAAGAAACCCTTAAGACTGACAAAATTAAATTTAAAAACTGTATTTTAAATGTGTTAAGTTTGCCTCAATTGTTATGTTTATTAATTTGTTTATTTAAATATTAAGTTTACCAAATATTACCAAGAAGGTTTATATAACATATATATTTTTTTTTTTTACGTAATAAACAATCTGTATCAGTTATACTAGACACAATAAGAATATGTGATAAATGTTATAAAATCATGAAGTTTTGTTGAAAGAAGCCACCCATTGATAACACTTTCTGTTAACTTGATATTAATTTAATTTAAGAGATCTCGACACCAATTACGCTTCAGACGTCTCGGAGGATTACCAGGTATTGTAGGGGTGGCCAATTTTTTTATTAATGGATTTGGATGATTATTTAGGTGGCTATGGAATCTTTTGTAAAAGATTTTTGCTTCATCATTTATTGTTTTTAATTTTAAGTCGGAATGTAGTGTATGATTTGACACGTAGGGTGGAGCATTCGTTAGTTTTCTAAGTGCAATATTTTGAAAGGCTTGGATTTTCATTATGTTTGACTTTTTCGCATAGCCCCAGAGTTGCAGGCCGTAGGTCCATAGTGGTTTTAAAAATGTTTTATATATAAGAAGTTTTGTTTTAATAGAGGTGTATATATTATTGGTTAATAAGGGTTTGAGCATGTGAAGACGATGATTCAATGCTAATCTTTTAGTTTTGATGTGTTGAGCCCACGTTAGTCTTTGATCTAGGGTGAGGCCAAGATATTTGATTTTAGGAGAGTAGAGAATTGGAGTACCGTAAAGAAGAACATTAGGACAAGGGGTATGTCTGAGGGTAAAGGTTGTATGAACGGATTTATCCTGGTTAACTTTAAACCGCCATTTTGTAAACCACTTTTCCATAGCTTTAAGGTGAGTTTGTAAATTAATTTACGCTATGATTGGATCTTTATTAATAGATATTAACGCTTTGTCGTCAGCGTAGTCAGCTACTGAGGTGTTGGGAGTAGTAGGCTGGTCAGAAGCAAAGATGTTATAAAGAATTGGAGATAAGATGTCACCTTGAGGCACACCAGCATTTATGGAAGCTATATCAGAAAGAGCGGATCAGTGGCGAACTTGAAAATGTCGATCCGTTAGGTAGGATTTGATGAGTAGGTAGTAAGTGATATTATGTTTACACCTGCTTATTTTGGAATAGAGTAAATACATTTTTCAAAAAACTTACTAGTGGATAAGTTAAGCGATCGTTGTTCATTAATCGGTAAGTTACATTGTAATATTATTTGGCCCGATGATCCCGGACCAAATTCCGGCAAAATATACGTTGAAACATTGAAAATGTGTCGGGAACACAAAGGAGCCGACTTCGAGCAGTCGGTAATTTATTTCCAGGATTTTTGGTATAAAAAACCCATAAAATGAAGGGCACTTATGGGTGCGTTCAGCACCGTTGTTTCACCTTAACGATATTGTGTAGGTATTTTTTTTTTTTTTGCAATAATATTTCACCTCAGACTGAACAGTGGTAGGGCCAAAATTTTAGATCTTTACCTAATCATGATAATTTTGTATACTTTTCCGTCCTACCCCTCCACTCCCCCGCATTCCCCTCCCCTCTTCACCAAATGGCCTTATGTGTTTTTCATCCAGGTTTCAGGCAATCGGCACTAATTCTT
>NW_026095886.1:0-21985 GCF_023614345.1 Adelges cooleyi | reverse complement strand
AAATAATAAAAAAAAATCGTTTCTTAAAATAACTTGATATCTGAGAAAATATAATATAAAAAGTGAAAAAAAACCTTAAATCGCACCTATGACTCATAGGCTATGAGGCATGTGTTATTAAAATTTGGGTCAGAGGCTCAACGAAAAACAATGTTATATTCGATAAAAATGTAAAATTTATTAATTTACTCAATAAAAAAAACAACAACAATTGTATTATTTGTTTTTAAACCAAACTTTTAGGTATGTTGTTTTATAAGTCAACTTCGGCTTGAGAATGTTTAAGAAATACAATAAATGGTGTAGTATTTATCGGCTTACAGTGAAATCAAACACAAAAATATTATTTATTTATGAAAAATCAACAGCATATTTTGTATTATTTGTTTTTTAACCAAACCTACGTCGAAAACAAGAAACAGACCTTTAAGTCGAAAACAATTCTTATATTCTTGTATCCAATATTTGTTTTTCACGACTAAATCTGTATAAACACATTTCGAGTAACAATCATAAATGTATACAGTACGGTTAAAATATGCCTTAGTAATGCCATAAACACAATTGAATATGGATATTCAAAAGGGTCTGAAACAGATAAAACCACCACAAACATCACCGCCATGACCTTAATTTTTCTTATTTTTTTGGCTATCAAAATTGCGAACTTGCGACCGATTATTAATGTGTCTAAAAACACATTTAGAAACAAAAATATGTTTTTAACAATCATTTTTTTTTTTTTTGTAGAAAAAACACATTTTTGTAATGGTACAAATTCAATAATAAAAAAAAAATGATTAAAATACAACCCTTCAGCAGTTACACTCTATAATTTATAATCGGGGTTAATCTAACAAAATCTAGGCGCAGTGTATTTTTATTTTCTGGGTCCTATTTTTCTCTGTCGTTTAAATGTATTGTGGCAGCCGACATGTAATTAATAAAAAAAAAAGGTGACGAAGTTCTGTGTCGAAGAGTGAGTCAGTATACATTGTGCAATAACTAATGGCAGTTATGAATTTCTTTTTGTTATTGCTACTATCATATTTTATAATATTATTTTGAACGAGGCCTCTGTACTTTTTTTTAGATTTTTCAAGTAGCCTATTTTTTACTGATCAAAATACAGCAGGCATTAATTCTGAGACATTATAGTAAAATCATTAAGCTACCTAGGCCCACACAGTTAAGTCGTTGTTGTCCATTACAGTTTTTATAAACGTTTAACTTTCCGCACCGACACATAGCTTTTGTTGGCGGCTCTTAAATAGGTCTATTTAATATATAGAGTAAATTTCTAAGTTAAAACGCATTGACACAAACGACCGAATACACGGATCTTTTTATTTTTCATAAATAACATTTATTCGCAATTTGAAGAAAATCCGTCAATCCTTTACTGTGACCTTCCCTTGTAAAATAAATATAGAATAAATGAAATCTATTTTCTTTAGTGAGAACAACTCATTCGGAAGGTTATAAAATTAAGAATGTTTTTTTTATTGCCTCAAACTAGTTTACTATTAAAATCTTTGCCATATAGTTGTACTTCTTTTAAAAAATATTGCAACAACTATGCTGTTGCTGAATTATATAGAAAAAAATGTAGCATATAATATCAAAGAATAAATAAAACGTATTTTACCACCGTTTAAATTTAATTTTAAAATTCTGCTTTGATTCAAAAGATGACTATTTTCTTTTAAGCCTTATTTATCTATATGTCCTTTCCTATAAATTTGGAAATTGACCGAGTCTCCATCATATAGGTATATTTAAAAGTAAAAAACCAAATAGGCAATCCTACCTATTTTTTCAACTATACTATTTGGGTATTTTGATAAGGTATTATAGTTATATGTATTTATAGTTATAATACTTCAATATAATTAAGTCATCTGAGCCAAAAGTTTTGAATGCCAGCTACGATTAGCGATGCAAGTTAGAATTAAAAAAATTACGTTAAATGTAAATCTGATGTATTCAATTAAGTAAACAGTTTTTGGCTAAAAGTTTGGTTTAAAAACAAATTATAAAAATGTTGTTGTTTTTTTTAAAAATAATAATATTTTAGTGGAAGATTTTACTGAATGTGATACACAGATTAAGTCATGAAAACCAAACATGGGATACAAGAATATAAGAATTGTTTTCGACTTAAAAGTCTGTTCCTTGTATTCGACGTAGGTTTGGTTCAAAAACAAAAAATACAAAATATGCTGTTGATTTTTCATAAATAAATAATATTTTTGTGTTGGATTTTACTGTAAACTTATAAGTACTACACCGTTTATTGTACTTCTTAAACATTCTCAAGCCGAACTTGACTTTTAAAACAACTTACCGTAACGTTTCAGTGTTAACAAAAATTAAAATTTTGTTTTCCGTTAGCTGCAACGGTTTTAAGTATGTCATTTAAAAGCAATATTACCAGAATGTTATTAGTACTATTCTTTCTTGTTTTGACAATAGTTACAGGTAATATTATTATTATATAATATTTTAAAAAATCAATTTTTTGAATGATGTAGTTAAAAATATATTTTTAGATATGCATATTGTTTAGTACAGTGTGTATTTATTTTATTGATATTTTGATGGTTGGTATGGTAAAATTAAGTTCAAGTTTTTTTTGTATTTCAGTCATAAACGCAAGACCCGGAGGTAAGTGTAATAAGTACATTTGCGGCGGATGCTAGGGTGGCGTAATTTTTACAATGGATAAAGTAGAACTTTATCTACGGGGTGGCGTTTTAAGTTTTTTGATAACACAAGTACAATTAAAATTATTGGTCTAAAGTTAGTGTACCGGGTTTCCTTTTTTCATTTGTTTATAAAAAAAAATTAAGTTTAGATATCAAAAAAATTAAAATGTTACCCCGTGGATAAAGTTTATTTTTCTATACATTGTGTAAATTTACTGTTAATATTGGGCTCACACACTTGAAAAAATTGTATTTTGTCCAATAGAAATTACTGTGATAGTCTGACAAAAATATTTCACATATTTCTACATTAAATATTGACCTGACGCTCGCTAAGATCAAACAAATTCGTTAATATTTTAGACTAAAAGATATGTTCATATATAAAAAAATGTTTTTAAAAAAAATTATTTGTATGCAGGTCCTTTTGAAAACCAAGACGGTATGTATAATTATTTGCTTTTTTTCATTTTTTCATTTATTATTACTAGGAGATTGTAGATTTTACAATAATTTTATATAAATAAAAATATCGCATACTAAAACCAATTTTTAAATTTTAACTAGTTGTCCATTTTATTTAGTAGTTAGAATTATATTATATTTACGATTTTGAGAAATTTTGTACTTTTTAAAACTCTGTATCTCAGTACCTATTCTGTCAAAAAAAAAGTTTTGTACTTGAAAATTTTAGGAAATTTAGCCTTCTAAATTTACTAATTCAATGTGATTAGCTAAAGTTTACCGTTTTTTTCAATATAATGAAAAAACAAAAATAAGTGCGAAAATTTTGGTATTATCCCCCCTCCCCAAAATTATACACGGTTTTTTTGTTGGATAATTTCGGCGAAGCACTACTGGACAACCATAAACTACTTCACGAAGTTTCATTAAAGTCGGAATTTTTCGAAGGTATTAAGTAGTTGTCGACTGGACTAGTAGTGTAATCCGGAAACTAATATTGGTCGATAAAAAGTTTTGAAATTATAATTTGGTGATTTATAATGTATAAATCTGTTGGCAACAGAAGAGGCGCACTTATTCATTACCAATTTTTTTTATTTAAGAGTTCCTTATGACAAAAAAAGCTGGTCCGATAAATTTGAATAGCTTGACTAAAAGTTTTGATTATCTTATATTTTGTATTTGATATTGTTTATTTGTACATTTGTTTTATTGTATGGTCCATTTGGCTTATAATAACTTTATTCATTTACAGTAACTTCGCCAGCAACACAGACACAGGAACCAGGTATGTTTAAGTATACAAAACAATAATCAATAAGTTAAATAATATTTTTATTATTTTAACAATAAAATTCTAACAAATTGCACTATATTATACTGTCTACATACGTGGTCAAAAGTAATTTTTATTCAAGCAGTGTAATCCGGAAACTAACTATAAGATTGGTCGATAAGAATTTTTGATATTTTATTTTGGAGATTTTTAAAATATAAATCTGTAGGTACTCGCATAGTAAATAGTGTGTGTTCACATAATAGTCATGATGCGAAATGTGTTATCAAAATATTTACTCCCAAAACGATATCAGAATTGTATTAGTTGCACCAACTAGTAAATAAAATAAAAAACTATAGTCCCATATTATTTTTTCAATAAATATTTAAATAAATGACAAATAAAATTTAAATGTCAACTACATTTTTCCGCTAAATAGTACGTTATGCAAATAATTTAATTAGTATAGCTGTAGATTAACATGTGAAATAAATCGTTTTGCTTCAATCTGTAAATAGTACGTTCTGCATAAATTCTAGAAAATAGTACATTTTGCTTCATTTATTATTTGTTTTACACTAATTATCATGGGAAATAGTGCGTTTTGATGCGATTTGCAAATAGTTCTTTTCGTCATGATTTTGTCGATGGAAATATAGCATTTTGCAAAAATTACGAAACTTTAACATAAGAAATAGTACGTTTTAGCACAATCTGACAACTTCATTCGAATCCCCGTCTTTTTTACTTTAAGAACTGACGTATAAGTCAATTTCGATAATTTTTGGCGATAGCACGTTTTGCATTGTAGCCCCTTAATTGGTGTGAACCTAGTTTACCGTGTTTACTCTTTTAATTTTTTTATAAAAAATATTAAGTATAGATATCGGAAACCATGTTAGATCTGCTGGAATTATCATACACCAAAACAAAAATTTTTCACATATTTCTACATTAAATATTGGCCTAACGCTCGCTAAGACCAAACAAATCCGTTAATATTTTTCAATTATACTAAAAAATATGTTCAAATATAAAAAAAATTAATTTAATGAGGTACCTATTCCATATGTATATTATACTTATTTTATAAAAAAAATTGTTTGTATTCAGGTCCTTCTGAAACCCATAACGGTATGTATAATTATTTGATTTTTTTAGTAATTATTAGTAGGTGCTTGTAGATTTTACAATAATTTTATATAAATAAAAATAACGCATACTAAAAGCAATTTTTATAATTTAATTAGTTGTCCATTTTATTCAGTAGTTTTGAAATTTTATTTTCGGCGATTTTTAAAGTAGAAATCTGTTGGCAAGAGAAGAGGCGCACTTATTCAATACCAATTTTTTTTATTTTAAAGTTACTTAAGCTAAAAAAAGTTGGTCCGATAAATTCTAATAGTTTGACTAATAGTTTTTATTTTGTTTTTGATATTGTTTATTTGTAAATTTTGTTGGATATTGAGGTGTGTATGTACGTGGATCAAGACAAAAATAAGAATTAAACACAAGTTCTATAGTAATCATAAAACACTAATACTGAATACAATATAAAGTAATAATAAAGACTTGTTATACTACGTAAAAAAATGAGTGAATAAGATCTCCCTTTCATATAAGACCAAAAGAATATTCTAGAACAAAAAAACTGCATACAAAGCAATAATACTATTGACGTCAATTAACACGCGAATTACTTTAAACACCTTTGATTAGTTAATATGAAAATCACGTCATAATATTTTGCTTATTAAGTAAACAAGTTAATCTAAAATAATATTAATGATAACTTATATTCTAAGAAGAATATAATATGAATTATTTATTGACTATTTCAACACATTCATTTTATTTTATGGTCCTTTGGCTTATAACAACTTTATGCATTTTCAGTAACCCCGTCAGCAACAGCGATACAACAGGAATCAAGTATGTTTAAGTTTACAAAACAATAAGCAATAAGTTAAATAATATTTTTATTATTTTAATAGTAATATTCTAACAAATTGCACTATATCTTATTTATTTTGTACTTGATATTGTTTATTTGTACATTTGTTTTATTGTATGGTCCATTTGGATTATAATAACTTTATTTATTTTCAGTAACCCCGCCAGCACCACAGACACGGCAATCAAGTATGTTTAAGTTTACAAAACAATAATAAATATGTTAAATAATATTTTTATTATTTTAATAATAAGATTCTAACAAATATGAACTATATTTTACTGTCTACATAAGTGGCCAAAAGTAATTTTTATTTAGGCAGTGTAATCTAGAAACTAAGAATGGTCGGTAAAAAGTTTTGAAATTTTATTTTGGCGATTTTTAAAGTATAAACCTGTTGGCAAGAAAAAAGGCGCACTTATTTAATACCAATTTTTTTTAATTAAGAAATTCTTATAGCAAAAAAAGCTGGTCCCATAAATTCTAATAGCTTGACTAATAGTTTTGATTATCTTATTTATTTTGTACTTGATATTGTTTATTTGTACATTTGTTTTATTGTATGGTCCATTTGGGTTATAATAACTTTATTTATTTTCAGGAACCCCGCCAGCACCACAGACACGGCAATCGAGTATGTTTAAGCTTACAAAACAATAAGCAACAAGTTAAATAATATTTTTATTATTTTAATAATAATATTCTAACAAATTGCACTATATCTTATTTATTTTGTACTTGATATTGTTTATTTGTACATTTGTTTTATTGTATGGTCCATTTGGATTATAATAACTTCATTTATTTTTAGTAATCCCGCCAGCACAACAGACACGGAAAATAAGTATGTTTAAGTTTACAAAACAATAATAAATATGTTAAATAATATTTTTATTATTTTAATAATAAGATTCTAACAAATATGAACTATATTTCACTGTCTACATAAGTGGCCTAAAGTTATTTTTATTTAAGCAGTGTAATCCGGAAACTAAGAATGGTCGATAAGAAGTTTTGATATTTTATTTTGGTGATTTTTAAAATATAAATCTGTAGGCTAGAAAGAGAGGCACCTATGCAATACTAATTTGATTGATGTGAATTACTAAGGCACAATTAATTTTTACACAATTACAGTAATAAGTCACTCGAAAAATTACCATACTTATTTTGTATTTAATATTTTTTATTTAGTTTAATTGTACACATGTTTTATTGTATGGTCCATTTGACTTACCCCCGTTTGTTTGTGTACGTTTACAAAATAATAAATCAAAATTCACACAATATTCGTATTTTTTTGTAATAATTATATTGCATATATTATATTATATGTATTGTAAGATGTATGTAAGATTCTTACTATGTTAGATATTAATCTACTATGCTACTTCCTAATTTGATTTGTATTCATTTTGTTCAGTAGATGTACCAGGAAACAATTGTATAGATCAAGTGACAATGGGAGTATTCTGTCCTTGCATGTATTGTATATATTGTGTTAGAACAAGAATTATGGGTAATAAAGATGAGAATCCTTATAAGAACTGTTTTGGTTATGTTAAAGAAGACTAAAAATTAAGTTGGTATATCTTTAAGTTAATAATTAAATAATTAAATATTATGCTTACATCGTTGTCATCATCGTTGATGATGGCGGAGTAAGCTAACCTAACTATTGAAATATACAGGTTATTTAAAATAAACTGATTGCAACTTTTCTTCTGATAAAGAAATCTAAACAATTTGAGAACGTACATAACCGGATTTAAACTCAAAATATGTCACATATGCCTTTAGAAATAAAGAGACCTGTGTATATTTCTGTTAAATATATAATTTAGCTAAATGAAATTTAATACAAATCTGTATTATATTAAATTTTCCAAAATAGTTTATACCTTTCTGTTAAATAATTTTTTTTTTTAAGGAAATGTAGTTTTAAAAAGTAGAATTCTGAAATGCTTAAACAATTTACAATAGTAGTATTTTAACAATAGTGTCATAAAAAAAAAATCAGATTTTTAATTTTATTTTTTTTTTCAGGAAGGATCCAAAAGTGTCATTATAATATACAGTTTCCAACATAATCGTCTATTAAATTGTGTACAAAATTTTTCAAAACCAAAATTATATATTTTACTAAAACATAATAAACATTTACTATTCGGCCAATTTTAAAACGTCTTTTTTTTGTTAATTACACGGTACACCTATTATTGACTGAAATCAACATATATATTACTTACTCGTGTTTTTGTATATAAACGTTTGACCAACTATATTTCTTGCACGGTAGCATCTTTATGTTTCAATAATTTACATACATTTTTTTCAAAGATTTCGAATAAGATTATAATTCTTACTTCTATCGATATTCAATAAGTACAAAACCTAAATTATAATTATTTTTATTATATAATTTGGTGCTGTAAATTTTAGCTTTGTATTTTCAAGTTTTTTTTGTTGGTATTTTGAGTACTTTACTATGGTCATGGTTCTACAACGTAAGAAAATAAAAAGCTCAAACATTTAAGTACACAAATAACATAACAAAACACTTAAAAATGTACGCCAACAGTTATGAGTAATTTGTTTATATTTAAACAGTCACTGTAAAAAATACTGTATTATGTGTAGTTAAATTAATATGATTATTGATTAACCGTGTAGCTAAATCACTTGATGGGTGAAAAAACATATTTTTTATAGCTATTTATAAATAAATGTTAAACACCAAAACTGAATTCGAGATTTTACAATTGTAGTTCTTTATTAACTTATAACATGTTAAATATAAATTAAAGCCGCTTTTTTAGGATACATTTTTAAGACATAATCTATGTGCCTAAAACCGATGAGTAATTGCAGTGTCCGAATTTTTATTTTTATTCCAACTACCAAACGTTATACTTGCAGCTGATATTAGTTGTATATTTTTTTTAGTTAAACTATATAAAATTACATATGTAGTTAATTGTAATTATTAATTACAACTAAAATATTAAGAAGAAATCAGAACAGAAACATAACAAGTATTCGCTATAACCTATGTAAAGTAGAGTTCTACTTAGCATGCTTGTTTGTTAAAACATATAAAGTAAAATAATAAAAAAAAATCGTTTCTTAAAATAACTTAATATCTAAGAAAATATAATATAAAAAGTGAAAAAAAACCTTAAATCGCACCTATGACTCATAGGCTATGAGGCATGTGTTATAAAAAATTGGGTCAGAGGCTCAACGAAAAACAATGTTATATTCGATAAAAATGTAAAATTTATTAATTTACTCAATAAAAAAAACAACAACAATTGTATTATTTGTTTTTAAACCAAACTTTTAGGTAAGTTGTTTTATAAGTCAACTTCGGCTTGAGAATGTTTAAGAAATACAATAAATGGTGTAGTATTTATCGGCTTACAGTGAAATCAAACACAAAAATATTATTTATTTATGAAAAACCAACAGCATATTTTGTATTATTTGTTTTTTAACCAAACCTATGTCGAAAACAAGAAACAGACCTTTAAGTCGAAAACAATTCTTATATTCTTGTATCCAATATTTGTTTTTCATGACTAAATCTGTATAAACACATTTCGAGTAACAATCATAAATGTATACAGTACGGTTAAAATATGCCTTAGTAATGCCATAAACACAATTGAATATGGAATTAAAATACAACCCTTCAGCAGTTACACTCTATAATTTATAATCGGGGTTAATCTAACAAAATCTAGGCGCAGTGTATTTTTATTTTCTGGGTCCTATTTTTCTCTGTCGTTTAAATGTATTGTGGCAGCCGACATGTAATTAATAAAAAAAAAAGGTGACGAAGTTCTGTGTCGAAGAGTGAGTCAGTATACATTGTGCAATAACTAATGGCAGTTATGAATTTCTTTTTGTTATTGCTACTATCATATTTTATAATATTATTTTGAACGAGGCCTCTGTACTTTTTTTTAGATTTTTCAAGTAGCCTATTTTTTACTGATCAAAATACAGCAGGCATTAATTCTGAGACATTATAGTAAAATCATTAAGCTACCTAGGCCCACACAGTTAAGTCGTTGTTGTCCATTAATGTAGATATTACAGTTTTTATAAACTTTCCGCACCGACACATAGTTTTTGTTGGCGACTCTTAATTAGGTCTATTTAATGTATAGAGTAAATTTCTAAGTCTATTATCTCTGGAACTAAAACGCATTGACACAAACGACCGAATACACGGATCTTTTTATTTTTCATAAATAACATTTATTCGCAATTTGAAGAAAATCCGTCAATCCTTTACTGTGACCTTCCTTGTAAAATAAATATAGAATAAATGAAATCTATTTTCTCCAGTGAGAACAACTCATTAGGAAGGTTATAAAATTAAGAATGTTTTTTTTATTGCCTCAAACTAGTTTACTATTAAAATCTTTGCCATATAGTTGTACTTCTTTTAAAAAATATTGCAACAACTATTCTGTTGCTGAATTATATAGAAAAAAATGTAGCATATAATATCAAAGAATAAATAAAACGTATTTTACCACCGTTTAAATTTAATTTTAAAATTCTGCTTTGATTAAAAAGATGACTATTTTCTTTTAAGCCTTATTTATCTATATGTCCTTTCCTATAAATTTGGAAATTGACCGAGTCTCCATCATATAGGTATATTTAAAAGTAAAAAACCAAATAGGCAATCCTACCTATTTTTTCAACTATACTATTTGGGTATTTTGATAAGGTATTATAGTTATATGTATTTATAGTTATAATACTTCAATATAATTAAGTCATCTGAGCCAAATGTTTTGAATGCCAGCTACGATTAGCGATGCAAGTTAGAATTAAAAAAATCACGTTAAATATAAATCTAATGTACTCAATTAAGTAAACAGTTTTTTACTAAGAGTTTGGTTTAAAAACAAATAATAAAAAAGTTGTTGTTTTTTTTTTTTAAATAATATTTTAGTGGAGTATTTATGAATGTCTTAAACAGATTTAGTCATGGAAACCAAATAGTGGATACAAAAATATAAGAGCTGTTTTCGACTTAAAGGTCTGTTTCTTGTACTCGACGTAGGTTTGGTTCAAAAACAAATAATACAAAATATACTCTTGATTTTTCATAAAAAAAAATATTTTTGTGTTGGATTTCACTATAAACCTATAAGTACTACACCGTGTATTGTATTACTTAAATAATCTCAAGCTGAAGTTGACTTATAAAACAACTTACCGTAAACGTTTCAGTGTTAATATTAAATTAAAATTTTGTTTTCCGGTTTTAAGTATGTCATTTAAAAGCAATATTACCAGAATGTTATTAGTACTATTCTTTCTCGTTTTGTCAATAGTTACATGTAAAATTATTATATATAATATTTTTAAAAATACATTTTTGTGAATGATGTAGTTAAAAACATATTTTTAGATATTTATATTGTTTAGTACTGTGTATATTTTATATATTGATATTTTTATGGTTGGTATAATAAAATTAAGCTAAAGGTTTTTTTTTGTATTTTAGTCATAAACGCAAGACCCGGAGGTAAGTGTTATAAGTACATTTGATGAGTGGCGGATGCTAGGGTGGCTTAATGTTTACAATGGATAAAGTAGACATTTATCTACGGGATAGCTTTTTAAGTTTTTTGATAACATAAGTACCATCAAAATTATTGGTATAAATCTAGTTTACCGGGTTTCCTTTTTTAATTTGTTTATAAAAAATATTAAGTATAGATATCGAAAAATATATAATGTTACCACTTAAATAAAGTTCATTTTTCTATACATTGTGTACATTTACTGTTAATACTGATCTCACATACTTGAAAAAATTGTAATTCATCCTATAGAAATGACTGTGATAGTCTGACAAAAAAATGGCAATGAACAAAGTATCTTTATTACTTTATAATAAGTATACATTAGTATAGTTTAACTTTTTATTATTATAAATACATTTATTTATTTACATATGTATATTATACTTAATTTTATAAAAAAAATTGTTTGTATGCAGGTCCTAATGAAAACCAAGACGGTACTTAAAATTATTTGCTTTATAACATTTTTTTATTAATTATTATTAGGTGATTGTAGATTTTACATATATAAATAAAAATAACGCATACTAAAACCAATTTTTATATTTTAATTAGTTGTCTATTTTATTCAGTAGTTTTGAAATTTTTTTTTCAGCGATTTTTAAAGTATTAATCTGTTGGCAAGAGAAAAGACGCGCTAATTCAATACCAATTTTTTTTTATTTTAAAGTTCCTTATGATAAAAAAAGCTGGTCCGATAAATTCTAATAGTTTGACTAATAGTTTTTATTATCTTATTTTTTTTGTATTTGATTTTGTATTTTTTGTTTGTACGTTTATTTTGTATTGGATATTGTTTATTTGTACATTTGTTTAATTGTATGGTCCATTTGGATTATAATAACTTTATTCATTTTCAGTAACCCCGCCAGCACCACAGACACGGCAATCAAGTATGTTTAAGTTTACAAAACAATAATAAATATATTAAATAATATTTTTATTATTTTAATAATAAGATTCTAACAAATATGAACTATATTTTACTGTCTACATAAGTGGCCAAAAGTAATTTTTATTTAAGCAGTGTAATCCGGAAACTAAGAATGGTCGATAAGAAGTTTTGATATTTTATTTTGGTGATTTTTAAAATATAAATCTGTAGGCTAGAAAGAGAGGCACCTATTCAATACTAATTTGTTTGTTGTGAATTACTATGGCACAATTAGTTATTATACGTGTACAGTACATGTTAGATATTAATCTACTAAGCTGCTTCCTAAATTGATTTGAATTAATTTTGTTCGATAGAAAAGGAACTGGGAAAACACGGAAAAATGTATAACAAGCTTCATGATGCAGGGTTAAAATGTGCAGTTACCGGGATTATGACGTTTCTCTGTCCTTGCATGTGTTGTATATATTGTATTAGAAAAGCGACTGGTCATGACGATGAAAAACTTTTTGGTTATGTCAAGAAAGAAGACTAATTAAGTGGGTATATCTTTAAGTTAATAATTAAATAATTAAATTTTACGTTCAAATTGTCGTTATCATCGTTGATAACTATTAAAATATACAAGTTTTTTTTAAATAAACTGATTCTAAACTGATTTCTGAAATCTAAACAATTTTAGGACGTTCATAAACGGATTTAAACACAAAAAATGTCTCATATGTCTTTAGAAATAAAGAGGCCGGTGTATATTTCTGTTAAATATATGATTTAGCTAAATGAACTTTAGTACAAATCTTTAATATATTACATTTTTCAAAATAATTTTTACCTTTCTGTTGAATAATTTTGTTTAATTAAATGTAGATTTAAAAAGTATAATTCTGACATGCTTAAACAATTTACAATAGTTTTATTTTAACAATTGTGTCATGAAAATAGATTAAGATTATTATTTTTTTTTTATTTCCGGATGGATCCAAAGGTGTAATAATAATATACAGTTTCTCCACAGTTTCCAACATAATTATTTTCTAATTTGTGTATACAATTTTTCAAAACCAAAAATTATATATTTTACTAAAACATAATAAACATTTACTATTCGGCCAATTTTAAAAGTCCTTTTTTTTTTGTTAATTACACCTATCATTGACTGAAAACAACTTATTTATTTACTCGTGTAAGATTACGGTTTTGTGTATTGTTGATACACATGTTGACTGACTATTTTCATGATAAAAGAATCACTCTGTACACAAACTATAAAAATTAATATTTTAAACAATTTCATTTGCCAATCAAAATAGATCATAAAAAAATGAATGCCATGGACTATTTTACGTTTTTTAGAACTTTTTGGTTATGTTGGAGTATATTATTTATGATCGTCAGTGTCTGGAAATATAGATCTAATATAAATCTGATTTTTGTTTGATTACTTTTGATTAATTGGGCGTGTGTCCATTAAAATTCCAAAATACCGAACGTCAAAATGATAGAGAAAATACATTATGAGCATTAAATTGTAAATCTTATTTAAATTACATTCGGGATTAGTGATCTTATTTTTTTCAAGCATTATTACTAATCAACATTCTTAGTTTTAAAACATTATTTGATTAAAAAAATACTAGCACATTCTATCGCCCGATTAAAGTTGAAAAAGCTGTTTTGTTGTAAGTTATTTTTTATTTCTCTAAAAAAATGTAAAACCTACTAGCGCCTGATAATAGTTATGAAAAAAATTCAAAAGAGTATATAATTATAAAACGTACATACTGTTTTGGTTTTCAACAGGACCTGCATACAAATATTTTTATTTTGAATAAATAAGTAAAATAAACATAGAGAATAGGTAGCTCATTAAACTTATTTCAAATATCAGCTGTTAATTCATCGTTAACTTTTACTTAATGAAATAATAAAGTTCATTTTCATTTCTAACTCTGCTGGCTTACACTGTGCTTGGTTTGTTTCTGTACTGGCTTGAAAAGACTAACTATTGATTTGCAACAAAACGTATTTTCGAAAGTGATTTTATCACTTTCAGATTCAAAAATTCCTGTAAACCTATGACCTCCCTGTCCCCACAACGCCCCGTCCACAATGTACTGTTTTTTTTGGTACGTTTTTAAGTACAAAAAAAAAATAAGATAAGTATTGATAGAATATTTTTTTTCCAAGTAGGTAAATCAAATGTTTTTTCTCCATTAACTGAATATGGATTTTAATTTATCATTTACACTATGGACTTGTTAACAGTTTGGAATTCACATATTACTTTTTGCAATACATTTTGTAATGTTTTCAGTAATTAAAAAACCAATGCTACGTTTGACCGTACTCAGGACCTACTAATACTCACTTAAGTCCGCCAATGAGTGTAAATCTTAATATTTTTACTAACCTCAAGTCTCAACAACATGAATTGTTCATGTGCAGAGACGTTTACAGAAGTTTAACACCAAAAAAAAGAGCGTTTGTTTGCACAAGCTTATTTGTTGAATTTTCGAGGAAAGGGTTGAGGGCTTTTTTCTGTTTGTACCAAATTCTAAATTCTGTTCAGCTCGGTTCAGGCACAAATATGATATACTATCTAGTGTGTGCCTAGTAGTCTTCTAAAATGCAGTCTTCGGTTGGTGTGTAAAGTGTTTACCTTGCAGATTACACATTATTGGCCTGAAATGAACGTTTAACGGTAAAACCAAATGTTTTCTCAATAAATAATAATATATACACACTATCCTATCATTGTACATTTTGTCTCAGCAATTACAGTTAACAATTATGCTTTGATACACAAGTCAGTCAACTAATTGCTGATGAAGGGTTAGTTCGGAATGGATATGGGACATAAGAAATTGTACGAAATTAAAAAAGAAAAACAATCCCTTGCATCAGACTAACCACCTGAAAACCCACATGTCAAACAAAGGTAAAACTATAATCATATCCTTTGGGTTCTCCTAAGACATAACGGGATGGTTTACTTTTGACTGGCTAAACATTCACTTTGGACCATTGTACAGACAATTGTGATGGAATTATATAAAACAAAAATCAATGTTTTTTTCTAAAATACGCATAAATGTATACATATATATTAGTGACCGTGTATATATATATATATATATATATATATATATATGTATAAATATACATAAATAAATTTGAATACAACGAATTTAAATCACTAATAAAATTAATTTTGATTAGGAATACATAAGTGTGGCGAAAATAATGAAATTTAGAAATTTGGATTTAGTGTTAATTATATGTGATTAGCTCTTCAAAAAAGTATTTTAAAAAAAATGAACAAAACAAAATTTTAGGTTACGAAAAATATGATTTTCTCTCTGGAGAAGTTGAGAAAAATTTCAGTTTTAGTTAGTATGTGAATGAAAGATATAAGGGATTAAAATGTGTCGTTTATTAATAAATACAATTGTAGTAATAATATAAGTTATAAAGATAACCAATAATTATTAATTATAACAAATTGTTTTTTTTCAATTATATTTATACAAATGATTAATCATTGTAGTTATAATAACTATTTATTCAACATGGTACTTAAAAAAAGAAACAATTGTTTAGTTAACAATTTAGTTAACCATAAAATTATGAACACGTTTTGTAGTGTTATAAAAATATAAAAGATATCACAATTAAGCTTTGTGTAAAAAACAAAAAGCATTAACAGATTTAGGTTCTTTAGGAATTTGTATTTTGGTCATTTTATTAAATCGCTTTTAAATTCTGAAAATATTAGTTTTAAAATCATAACTAGGTAGTATCAGCATTCAGCCCACCATTTTTAGCTTTAGTGCGGAGCAGAAATGCTTTTTACAATGATATGGGCTTTTTTTGTGTCTGTATGTGTACACTTCAACTTTTTTAACAAAGGACCAATTACAATATTACTATATTACACATTTACTTACCTTTTAAATAAAAATGTATTTGACGACATCGGCGTCTCAAAGTTTATTTTGTTTTTGTATATTTTAATATATTTCTAGTCGCATGTTGTCATTTGTATCTGAGTTAAAGCGTAAAAAATGATAAAAACAACGGTTATAAAAATCGTTTCTAGTGGGCTTAATATGGGTTAAATAAACGATATTCGATTTACTTGAATGTTAAAAACAACAACTAAAAATCAGTCTCCATAGATAAGTATTGGCATTGAGCACATAATATTGTAATGGTGTTAATTGTTCATTAAAATCGACCTTTTTTTTTTTATATTCAAGATTTAAGGTAGAAACCTTGGAAAGTATCTTAATTTGTATGTAATTTTGTCCTTTCTGTTCTTATTGGTGTACTCAATGAAAACAAGAATACAAACGTAATAAATGAACTTACAGAAATAATTAAGTAATATTTAAATATATATTAATAATGAAGCATAATATTTCATTTATCATATGGTATTATTTTTTATGGTTTTTTTTTACGCCAATACTGTGGTAGAACATGTGCAGAGAAATTCTTAGGGATTGGATACGACAACTCTAAAACGGACTTGATGAAATGTTGGTCGACATTACCCCCCATACATATTTTGACTTCGTTGACGAAAACTACAGCTGAGTCATGATTTTTCCTTATAGCGGTCGCGAATTCCTTCAACATGCTTACCTCGTGGAGGATTTGCCGAACGTCATCTTCGACTATCTCCCAGACTTTGGAGCCTGGAAAAATCTTAGAGATTTCCACCAAATGTAATCTGGTATGTTCGATAACCGCATTGGAAGTTTCCGGCCAAGGACTTTCAATATGCAAGAAAAATAACGTTTCGAAAAAGGTCTCGTCGTCATGCAACCCGGTTATGTTGACGAAAGAGGTGACCGTCTTGTGCATTGCAGCGTTCAATTCTTTTCTGTTTTCGTCGGTGACCAGCAATAAGTGAATGTATATCTTTCGGAATATGACTATTTTCACCAGCGACAACACCAGTGATCGGTACCGTCTTATACCTTTCAAAGCGGTGTACAGGTGCGTAGGATCTATGGCCTTCCGGTACGCTTTTGAAAGCACGCCGAACACGTCGCCCAAAATTTCGCCGAATTTGCCAAATGCATTCATGACAGTATCAATACAACGAACAACCTGATTTGTATTTTTATGACCGAACAGCAAGTTGTCGGCATCGATCAGTTCGTAGGATTTGTTTTCTTTGGTGACACGTATCAGGTCCGGACGAATTCGGTCGAAGTGTTTTTTAATCTTGTAGGAAATATATATAACCGTCGTAACACTACTGTCGACCAAGGAGAATTCGTTGTCACCCGGACAGTCCATCATGGACTCGGACAGTTGTTCTATGATCATTTCGTGCACGTATGTCATTTGACTGGGGCTAAATATTTCATAATATTCGCTAATATTTTCAACGTACAAATTGAACAGCCACACCGGATAGAGGATCCGGCTCGAGTAGTCGGCGTTCATGTTGTAGAGTATCACTAAAGCGTCTTTTGGAATTCTTTCGAACCCTTCGAACTTAAGCGGGCTGAATTCACGCATCGTCGCTAGTTGCATAACTGACAGACATATCGTTTGAATGCCGCACCGTGTGTGTAACTTTATCTCTTCCACTGGGCTTGCTACATCCTGACTTGTGCTTGGATTGCGATCATTGTATCCCAGTTTTAAATATACCAAAAACGCATTGTAATCTTCCTGAAACGATTGGCCTTTACAAATCGGTTCGAACGCCGCGTATACGTTTAGAGTGTAAACGCAAATCAGCAATGTCGACAGTAAAAAATCGCGGTGATCCATCGGTAACGATTATTTTTTATACAGTTTATAGTTTAAAATATTTCAAATACTGCCAAAGTCAATTCCGTCACACAACTGAGCCTTGGCCTTTTCGAAACGACTACCGTAAGCAACTACATGAATTGAAGAACATAATAAAAAAACATATTATGAGTAATAATAATACACCCAAAAATACTTAATGTATATGTAACTGGATTTTTCGCACTATTAAATGCGTTAGTATATAAAAGACCTTAAAGTGTGGCGTGTAAAAACACACAATTTCTTGTTACCATTGATTTTAGTGTCTTATTTTTTTAAGTATTTTTCGGATCGATGTAAGCAACAATTGATCAATGGCACTTTTCTAAACCAATACACATCTACAAAAACAATTATACAAGTTTGCCTGTAGGATATTATAAAAATTTGTAGTTTTTTCTATCGTAGGTAGTCATATCAAATACGAATATTAAAATTATGTAAAATATTTAGGCTTGGGTACCTAGGCTATTTAAGTAGGCAATTGTGCATTTTTTATAAAGCTTTAAGATACTTTAATAATTTTATTTCATATGACTCTAAAACTCTCCCTATTTTGACTTCGGTCTCTTTATTAATGACTTCCCTTAAGAAATTGTCTTATCACTCTAGTCTTTGTCTACAGCTTAACTTTGTCTACCCTAACTTCCTAGGACACCTGACCAGACTAAAGATCTGGCTGTCCAACCTCTTTAATTCCACACTATCTCCCCTTATTCTCTTCGGTAAATCTGTAGTCTATTTCTGGATAGTAAATAAGTTCAACTCCTCTGATCCGGGACATTCAGATATCTTTGATAATGAAATTATCAGAAAAGCTAGCGTTCTCTACCAGCCTCTACACCTAACCTTCCTCCTTTCGAATTCCACACACAAGTATCGAAAAAATAATTATCTTTATTTGACTTTTTAACCGTAGTTTTTGGAATTTTAGTGAAATCTATTACACGTAGAATTGTTTTTTTTATTCTAACAAAAAAATCATTTTCAGTGGCAAAAATACTGTGAAACCTTAAAAACAATAATTTACAAAATGTTATAAAAGCAAATAGTAGTGTATCGTCATGTACCGAACAAAAAAATATTTTTTTTTTATATATTTTCGTATTTGCGACGTTTGTACAAATAAGAAATATTACAACAACAATCGCAGAAAACACAAAAAACATTTTGTTATACCGACAAATGAATATATTTTCAATTCAAACTTACGTATAGAGAAAATATCTGTTTATACTTTTACTTTTTGAGCAAAATTAGTGATTTTGGTTAGGATTACATAAGCGTGGAGAAAATAGGAAAATTTAGAACTTTTGGTTTAATGCTTATTTTGTGTGACTAGCTCTTTAAAAAAATATTTAAAAAACAATGAACATCACAAAATTTTAGGGAGGGTAAATTATAATTTTCTCTCTGAAGAAGTCTAGAAAAATTTTAAATACTGAAAAAGAGTAGCAACCCTGTTAAATGATGGCCATTTAGTGGCACTTGCGAAAAAAAAAATGTTCCTTTACTGCTTGAACTGTAACAAAAAAACAAATTTAGTTAGAAAGTTAGCATGTGAATTAAAAATTTAAGGGATTAAAAAGAGTCGTTTATTAATAAATACCATTGTAATAATAATATAAGTTATAACGATAACCAATAATTATTAATTATAACAAATTATTTTTTTTTAAATAATATTTATACAAATTATTAATCGTTATATTTATAATAACTATTTATTCAACATGGTATTAAAAAAATAAATACTTTTTACTAAATAATAAATCCAAAACAGTTTAAGTGCCCAAATTCTCTACGAATTGTTTTAAGCCAAATATTAAACACTACAATATTAGCCAGAAATATACTAGCTTGTTACTGCTTCTTAATATACTATATCATTATTTATAATTCCACCACTACTCTAAATTTATCTCGGTACTTCAACGAGACATGTAAATGCTCTTGCATGCTTGCAGACTCGGCTGAAAAACTTTTTCATACCGATACGAATGTAAGCTAAATAAAACGCAAAAAAAAAAATATTACTAAACGTGTAATGTTTACGCATTTATAACCAACAATAAAAATGTAGAGCATAAAATAAAACCTTACATAATTTAATTTCGAAACCCAGATTTGGGCCTCATAGAGCAATCCAGTGATCACAGATAAAAATACAAGTATCGATAAAAGCATTGTATCTAATAACAATTATGTGCTTGAAAATTAATGTTTGGTTTAAGGGTGGATATGATTAGGGTTACGTTTGTTACATTTTTGTTCTAAATGTATTCACTTTTTGTAATCTCTGGTGGAACCAGTTGACATTGGCTATTTAATAAAACATTTCAATTAAACAATTTTTAGTCGTTAGATAAAACTTCTCTTATATATTAGAATCTATTATGTAAGAGTGACTAAATAATTAAATGCTCTCAGTATGTAAGTTGTACATTCACTGATTACATACTTAATATACTACAATACATTTAAATGACAATTACAAATAAGGCTTTACACATTAAAGGAATTGCTTCCACAAGTGGTTGAACAAAAGTAAAAAAGAAAGCAGAGTTTAAACATTATGTTATCTTTATAAATTAGTCACAAATATAAAATAGGTTTATTTACTATCGACAAATTACAAAGCAATAAATATTTACAATTTGCATTAATTTTTTTCAAGATTTATAGGAACCATACTCATCGATTAATATGTCATCATACTTTAAACTTTTTGTGATGTGCGATTCAATATTTAATATAGCGTTACTGTTTATTTAATGCACTAAATGATCGCTCTGGAGAGCAGTTTGATACGGGTCAACATAGATACATTCTCAGAGCAATATTTACATAAGGGTTTGAAGGGTCTTCAAATCCTTAATTTTTAAGTGTTAAACACATCTCTATAATTGATTCATTAACAGAAGATGGGCTATGTATAAATCTGATGGCGCCTCTAAAAAATTGCCACCCAGAGCGATCGCCCACCCCCTCTCTACATACTTCACTGTCATCTCTCTATATAAATGTATTGCTATAATAACCCATATATCGTTGTTAACAAAATAATGAAATATTTTCATTGCCTATTTACTCACTCACACATAGCAACCTAGAAATTGACTACGGTCAAAGTGTAATATTTCCCTTTTTTTTGGGGGGTTTTTCTTAATAAAAAATAAGTTTAATCACAGATTTGTTGAGAAAATTGTACATAGATAATAGTGTATGCTAGATAATATACCTTAGGTCTAATTTTCCCGACCTAAATCCTTAAAACTTTGCTTCGAAAAGTGAAATAAAGAAAAAAAATTCTAGCTTTTCTATTCGAAACGATTTAAATTCCACCCAAATTTGGAATTAGTTTGACTTGGTAGTTGTTAAATCTTAAAATTGCGCCAACCAAATTTTTTAAAACTTCCAGCCTTTTCCCAGGAAGAGGGAGGGTTATGGAAATTTCGGGGTTTTTCTTGTTGATGAAACTTTTTATATAGAAAATGTTAAGGTTATAGGAAATCGAAAATATTTTCGAAAAACATACACTTGTGCACACATGATAATGTTTAAGTCATTTTTTTTTGCCATCAATAAATTTTCATACCACCGCAAGGGAGTGGGAAATGGGTCTAACTTAAATTTAAATCTCAAGTAAATATTCCTCTCTAGAAATTTTAACTCGACTTGACCATTTTTCTCGAAATTATAGCCAGTAAAAGTTTAAACTTAAAACTAGTATGTTATTTTTTTAAATTAAAA
>NW_026095885.1:0-23355 GCF_023614345.1 Adelges cooleyi | reverse complement strand
TATCTAAGTAATATTCCACACAAATTTGTAATTAGTTTGTGTATTTTTAAAAAAGTAATAGAGCGCCGTAATATTAAGTTAAAAAACAAGTACATTTTTTGGGTGTTTTTCTCAATTTATAGTGGAAGGGGTGGATTTTTAACATTTTCAGGCCAACAATGTCACTTTTGGGTACGATTTCTGGTCTATAGAGTTGCTTCACTAAGAAGTCGGTCAAGTAATACTTATTAATACTACATATAGTAGGTTGAATTATGTTTAAAATTTACCTGGAATCTGACAACCGGTGTTGGTTTGTTCGAAGATTTTTTTGCTAATTTCCAATCTGACGTTCCTCCGGCTACAATTATTGCTCAAAAGTTACTTAATCTTTAAAGCGATTTTAATAATATAGGGTGTACGGATCGATATTGATAGTAGCATACCAGAAAATGCAACGACATATTATACATATTGGTTATTTCTGAACATAAGTTTAACATATTGTTGTATCAACAAAAGCGATGCGACGAAACAACACATGTAAACGACCAACTCGAATGGCTGCAAACTGCACAATATGCAATATACAACACTATGATGAATTCTGCACAGTTTAATCGCTTCCTGGACCGGGAGGGCGGTCGTCTGGCAGACATAATACACATTAATCAATAATCCACCCGGTGAATATTATGCCGCTGAAGTATAACATGCAAAATCAATAACTGATGTCGTTGCACCTTTTATTGTGTTCAAAATTGAGCGCTGCGTTTTTTCTTATAACAATTTCTTCTCCTTATTTATATTTTATTTGATATTGTGGTAGAATTATTGGCCCTGTACGCATAACAACATACTGTAATAAAAAAACATAATTTTATTTCACTAGCAAAAGGGCCTAATAAGTGTTATTTTATAAACCAAAGTACAACTGTGACTAAAAAAAAAGTCATATTTGCAAAGTAAAATATTGTAATAACCACTTTTGTTTTCTATACGGTACTTTTCTTTTAAGCATGTTAATAGAATATTATAAACATTTTACACTTCATACACAGAACAAGACGGGTTTTTTTTTATTAAATAAATATTAGCTATCAGTTTTAATTGATTAGAACAAAGGCTCAATTTTACAACTTTTAAAAAATGTCATTAACGACATTAACGTCTGCATACTGACAAAAAGACTGTATAATTTATTGCGGTGTTTATAAAAAATTGTCCATAACAGTTATACTCTCGAAATGCATGTGAATATATACATATTAGACAACATTTATACTTTGCAGCATTTTATTGACAAAAATTCGCACCAATAAACAAATTAAAACGCTTGTTAGAAATCCCTAAACTATTTTTTCTTTATTTCACTTTTTAAAGCAGTTTTAGGGATTTAGGCCTGAAACGTAGACCAAAGGTAGATCAAGAATGGAACTATAACATGTACAATTTTCTCATAAATCTGTAGTCAACCAATCTTTTATTTCGCTCAGTTATAATAATTTCTGTAGACCTGCGACCACCCCGTCTTCACATGCCCCGGCTCCGCTATACTGGCTTTGCGTTTAGTATACGGGTTAAACGGGATCAATAAAAACATTATATAAAAAAAAAAAGGCTACTCTGTAAGGCCGAAGGGTTTCGAACGTCGCTGCACAAACACTTACCTGCACAATATACAGTATGATGATGGATTCTGTACGGCGATTAATCATGCGCCGTGACCGTCGGGTGGGCCTGGTCGTCTGGCTGTCTGGCTTGCATGCACATCGATAGCATTCCCAACAAGTGTTTGTGTACGGTGCATTTAAAGTGCGCGTCCATTCCACTTGGTATTGTCTTTTCAATTCAGTTTTGAACCGTTATATTATTTGCTAACAATTTTATCGTTTATTATGTGAACCAATACACGTGCACTCGTCGAGCCCACATTATTATTACAGTGCGTTCGTTTTCTTATTAATCTGCCGTGCACGTGCAGTCGCACCAATAATAAATTGACTGCCCGAACGAGACACTACAACCGATCAGAAAAGAAAATCACCGTCAGGAAGGTAAGATTACATTTGTTTGCCACCTCGAAGCAATCGCTTCGTGTAAAATTGGGTTTGCGGAAATCTTCTTTCGGGCGCATTCCAAGTAATGTGAAAGACCTCCGATAATACTTAGGGGTGTCGTGGGACGTGTTGAATACAGATTTTATGGGCACTCACCCTAGGACCAGCAAGGTCAAGACCCACATCTTAATCACTACTGATTGTTTTAGTCACCAATTAATTCGATAGCTAAACATTTTAATCATCCCATAAGGGTAACTTTTTTATCATGATTAAATTAATCAAAGAATCAAAAATTAAATTAATCACGAACACAAATTTTAACATTTAAGTGTGAATAAATTAGTCATAATTCAAACATATTTAATCTTGGGTAATAGTTAAATTAATCACGATTGAAAAAACTTACCATGACCAAAAAATTAACTTTTTTGTAGATACACACGAACAAAGTTATAAGTGATTTAAGATATAAATTTTGTTTGTTTAATTAAGCACTTATTAGTGCACTATTTGAACTTGAGTAATATGTACAAAGTGTATGTATATGAAAAAAACAACTTTAAAAGCTGTGTAGAATATTTGTCTGTAGCCTAATAATTTGTTTTAAAAAATTTATTGATATAACAAATTTAAAATTAAGACATTTTTATCTTAAGTGTTTTTTTTTCTGTTCCCATAAAACTACTTTATTTATACAAATTAATTAAATTATCCTAATCAAACGAATATTACATACAAAACAAATTACTAATTTCGTTTAACAATGATTAAAAAATATCAATTACGATTGAAAAAGTTAATGCAAATCATAGTCAAATTAGTTATAATTGAAAAAGTTAATAGTGGGCAATACTCAATCAAGACTAAATGAAATTAATCACGTATAACAATAGTTGATTTAATCTTTATTCGTATGGTTATACTTTGTGGTTATAATATGAATAATCAACTTTTACTCAAAAAATTATTTAAATAAAATATTTACTAAACAATGCCCAACTCTGAGTCTACAAGACACACGGTTTGTCGAAAGCCAGCAAAGATTTTCACTCTTGGCTTGCACTCGAATGGAGTGAATACAAGGGGGGGGGGGTAGCTTATACAACACCCTCGTTGAACAACAGAAAAGAGGGTATAGTGTAAAAAAAAAAAACAAACACCCATCCGTTATGTTTTTTCCAGGACATGGCTAGTGAAAATGCCGACAAGTGTGAAGGGGTCAACTCGGGGTCCCGTCAGATCTTCTCAGCGCAAGTTGCCGCACTCGCTCGCCGAATCCGCATGATGGAGCGGCAATTGGGGGTGCACACAGTGCGCAGAGTTCAAACAGAATCCGCGGAGGTAGACGCAGCTCAGGCGGCCGCCTACGAGATGGAAAGAAGGGATTTCAGACTAGAAACACGGTTGGGTGGCGCAGGGCTGGAGGCAATGACGCTGGGTACCAGGTACATTCCTGACAACGCTTCCCGGATCACGGCTTCCATTTCGACCCGCACTCCGGTTACAACTCCCTCCAGCACGCCGGCCATCGACAACCCGACAACGGGCGGGGATGGGGCAGCAGCCGGCCCGTCGACGCGACCTCGGAAGCACAAAACGCCGTCGCGTAAACGGAAAGACAACGCTAAGAAGAAGGCCTCCGTGCAGCGGAAGAAGGAAGAGGAAAAGCAGGCAAAGGCGGAGAAGGCGTCCGCCCAGCAACGCGACTCAAGTCCGAAAAATCCACAACCACCTCTTCCTTCAAAACCCACAAAATCCCCATCCGACCCTCCCAGCCCCTTTAAGGAACAAGGGGCTGAGTAGGCTAGCCAAGTCTCTTTGCCGTCTTCCAATCCCCACACCACTCACTTCAAAACTCCTCAGTCCTTTCTCTCTTTTTCTTTTTTCACAAAGCTTTTCAACGCGACCAGGTTAACACAACTTCAACCTCCGCCCGTGTCCAATCGACTTGGTATAGTCTTTTTCTTTTTTTTGTAAAATTAGGTTAGTGTTAGGTTTGTTGTAGGTTAGGTTAGGGTTAGGTTAGATAGATAAGGTAAGATTTGCATTAGATTGGTAAGGTTAGAATGGGGTTTGGTATCTACAGAGTTTAAAAACGCACAAAAAGGTTATTTTGCATCAACTGTATTGTTGTGACAAATTTCAGTAAATCATTGCGTGGGATCGAACCCATATAATACGTGTAATATTATTACAGTACGTTTGTGTTCTTATTTATTTATTGTGAACCGTTCCAGTCCCACGATATCGTTCATCTTACATCACGGTGACACCTAAATAGATATTTTCTGGCATTTGTCGACTTTCAACATTGATTTGCCTTTGACTTCCCGTAAAAATAATAGGTTCGAGTTGAAATTTTTAAGAAAAATTAGTTAAACGTGCCGTCAGTAAGTTGTTTTTAAACATTTTCGCTGGGCGATTAATGAATGAAAATACAAAAAACTAATCAAATAATGTAATGTTTTCAGAAAAATTCACATTTATTTAGGAAAACGCAAAATGTTGAGTGACATAGCTATTTGCAATAGGGGATTTTACAGGAAACACACAATTTTGTACCTTGTCTTATCAACCATGACACATTTTTGAAAAAAAAAATAGCAAAATGTTGGGGTATATTTTTACCTTGCAAATTATCGTGTAAATACGTAGCCACACACACTTTATTTACTGAGAGTTAAATTAGTTTAAATAAATAAAATAATATTCGATAGATTACATTAATATAAAACGGTACATAAGGTAAATAATAATATTAGCGATACATCATTTATTTGTACTGCACTGTTCTTTGAATATTTAATAAATAGTGAGCACTCTCATTATTGTAAAAAGTCGAAACGTTATTGTGTAAATATGTGTGTTGATTGATGTTAAATTACACTGTATTTAACATTTTAGTATATTCTTTGGTAAACACTTTAGTATTTGGTTCCTACACTGTACTTACATTTCCATTAGTATTGAATTGTTAAGTTGTCTTAGTGTCATTAATTATTATCATTATTACCTTACAAAATGTGTTTATTAGATATAATGCGGTGTTAAAAAGATATTGCATTTACGAATTATTCCTATACTCGATTGTGGAAGTACTTAAGTTAATTAGAGCTAATATTGTAGTTTGTATTTTAAAAATTATAAGCTCGTAAAAATAAGTAATTAGAATAAATTTTGTTTTTTTTACTTCATAATCACATCGAATGCCCAAGTTATTTTATTTATTATAAATAGGTAATTATTATAACTCAACAAAAACAAATACCTGCTTGTATTGTTCACACATCAACATGTATCTTAATATGTCAGCCGATTTTATTGCACATTTTTCTTAAGCCATTACTTTTGTTTAAAAATAATTTCTAGTATTATGTATCTTATTCATACATGTAACTATTCACACACATGATGTTTAGCGAGACAACAAGTCATTATAGTCATACGCTTTCTAATTAAATATTATAATCAATAAACCAATTTTGTAGTTAAGTTTTGTTGCGCTTTGTTATAGCTGCGAGCATACCAATGGGCAATGTATTACGGTATAGTGTGTGGATCAAAAAAATATCCACAACAAATGTATGGATGTAAAACAGTTGTCCATTCTGCGTTGAGATTACCGACTTATCGCAAAATTTACCTTCGTGAGTAACTACATTGTTGAGTCGCAGTAGCTAAACCGTAACTAATATAATTCTCATGAAAATGGACTTACTGCGTTTGGTCTTAAAATTCAGTTCGAAATTGAACCCAGGTGTTTAACTATACGTTTTGTGAATAAACAAACACAAACGTTGTCCACAGTTTATTTATTTATTTATTTTTTTTGTATAGCATTTGTAATAAACGTATTGTAATAATATGTAAACGGATACTGTTGTACTGTGTTGAGTTGCCTGACGCCTATTAGGCATAACAATGCATGTGGTATTATAGTTACCGCGTTTCTAGAATTTTCGCACCGGGGGAACTATACTTAATAATACAGTTCATCGGTGTAATGATAATTAACACAACCAGATCACCACATTGTTATTCGTTAACGTTATACATACCGGATTTTTTAGTGTAATCGGTAAGCCAAACAGCATACCAAAATGGTTGTAAAATATTGTATGTTTTTTGTTAAGAACTAGAATTATCTTACAATTTTAAAATCAATTTTTGTGTGCATTTTTTTTACAGATATCTAATAAATAATACACCGATACATTGTGAACACATACATTTTACCGAGAAATAATTACAATTTTGTAGTTTTTACTTTTTGAAAATATTTATATCATATTGTACATTATTATAAAGTTACCAAGTATTTACTTTATTTCAGTATTTTCCAGAGGGGTGTGAACCAAAATGTGAATGTATAATACATTTTATTAACTATCTAAAAGAAGGGTAAAAATTTCTGAAAATGTTGACTGGTAGATAACCAGTTTTATATAATACCTTTTGTACTGAGCCCCAGTACTGAAGGAAGTAATCGAACAGCAGGTTTCCAATAATTAAATTAATATAGATCAACACTAGTTAACACTTGATTATATTTTAAAACAATCAAGTTTAACCACACATAGATTGAAATTGGATTATTATTGTAGCCTAACCTAACCTAACCATTCGTTTTTAAACTGTAGCTATATAGAAAAGAAAGGATATAAAGGATAAAGGATATAAAAAAAAGGATTGCGATCTCTTACATCCTTATATGTCTAAATCATTAAACACAATATAATATTCCCTAGATTTACTTATAGCCAAAAACTTATAGTTTGGTTGAATATAAATATTAAAATTATTAATGATTGCATTATCAACTGTAACAGGAATAGGAATTAATTTATATAACGTAAGTTCCTGTTGATAGGTCAAAGGTATTTGGATTACAAACACAAATTTCTTATCAACATGATATATAGTGTTCCTCTGTTAATTTATTAGCCTTAAATTTTTCAATTAATTTTTCATTTATGTCAGTATACTAATGCATCATAATTCATACCATACAAATACTTTTGTGATTGTATTATTTTAATCTGTTCTTTTTCTTTTTCTATTTTTATTTGTTTTACATCTAACACATTAAGTTGATTAATTAGGTTATCATACTTAGATACTAAATGACTACCTAACTTACTAAAGATTAAATTAACGGCTTTGCCGAATAATAAAGAAGTTAAATCCCTTCTAGATCTTCCCATATAATAATTACTTCCTAAATAAGATGTTAGTGTACAGTATACCTTTGCTTTACTTGGTTAATACGATTTTCCATGTTATCCCAAGCTATTTGACAAAATGAAAGATTAGAATTATTAGATAGTACAGTAGTAAAGTGTAAGCCAGACAGAGCACTTTTGAGTACTGAACAAATGAATCTGCTCGAAAATGCCGATGTGGCTCCCTTTTATGCCGATTAAGGCGGATCTGTTGTGGCTGGCTCCCTAGGACACTTTGAAAGTTGTTGACCTTTCGACTCGATTTGCAACTTTGTTTGGCAAGGGGTTTGTCGAGACATTGATCATAAACGTCTTGTGCTTAATACTTTTACAAATATAATTTACATAAAATATCAAATTTATAATTCTGTTGACCTTTTTAAATTATTTTTCACTATGCATAATACTGCAATATACCTACCTATGCTAAAATTTAGCATAGGTATTAAAAACTATGGGTAAACAAATAATAACAGTTTTGTGTAAATTATTTTTTTTTTGTAAATTAAGTTTTATATTATTTTACTACCATTTTGGTATGCCATCTGGCTTACAGATTACACTAAAAAATCCGGTATGTATAACGTTAACGAATAACAATGTGGTGATCTGGTTGTGTTAATTATCATTACACCGATGAACTGTATTATTAAGTATAGTTCCCCCGGTGCGAAAATTCTAGAAATGCGATAACTATAATACCATATGCATTGTTATACCTAATAGGCGTCAGGCAACTCAACACAGTACAACAGTATCCGTTTACATATTATTACAATACGTTTATTACAAATGCTATACAAAAAAAATAAATAAATAAATAAACTGTGGACAACGTTTGTGTTTGTTTATTCACAAAACGTATAGTTAAACACCTGGGTTCAATTTCGAACTGAATTTTAAGACCAAACGCAGTAAGTCCATTTTCATGAGAATTATATTAGTTACGGTTTAGCTACTGCGACTCAACAATGTAGTTACTCACGAAGGTAAATTTTGCGATAAGTCGGTAATCTCAACGCAGAATGGACAACTGTTTTACATCCATACATTTGTTGTGGATATTTTTTTGATCCACACACTATACCGTAATACATTGCCCATTGGTATGCTCGCAGCTATAACAAAGCGCAACAAAACTTAACTACAAAATTGGTTTATTGATTATAATATTTAATTAGAAAGCGTATGACTATAATGACTTGTTGTCTCGCTAAACATCATGTGTGTGAATAGTTACATGTATGAATAAGATACATAATACTAGAAATTATTTTTAAACAAAAGTAATGGTGATTTTTTTATAACTATAAAAATCATAGATTAAACGAATAATTTTATGGTATTCTGATAGTTTAACCGAGTTTGAGCTTGTAAAAGCTTGTAACAAAATGTTAATTAAGAACATGGCATAACATGTTTGGGCCAATATTTAAAATTCGTTCCAGGAACAATATTATTATGTAATGTACGTAGTTTGAAATATATTTTTGGTGTTAAGTAAAAACATGATTACTTGTTAATATCCTATCAGGAAGAATTCGTATACTAAAGCAGATAATCTGTTATTGCTTTTATTAAATGTTTACTAGTAACATAACATCCGTTGCTTTTCGTTTTTTTTTGTAAGCCGATAAATTCGTATTTAAGTAACCTACATATTTTCTTAGTTTAATATGAAAACATGTTATTATTTGAACACTACAACTGCAAAATTATTTTCTGCTTTTGTATTAAAACAGTGGATTTATGAGATGCCTGTCCTTCAGAAATTTCCTAAACTCAATTCATCCCAAACAAGTTACTCGCTTGGCACTTAAAGTGTTTAAACCATTGTTTTGAATTTTACTCTTTACTTACAAATGGTATAAAGGTAAAAGTAAACTTTTTGAATCTACACAATACTAGTTATTTAACATTTTTATGAAGTTTTAATGTTTGAATATAACATTTACAAATCATAAAAACAAAACAAACACCCACACACCCATTAATAATATTTAATACATCACATTTTAAAAATAAGTTACAAGAATACCACATTGAATTTTTTTTTGAATAGACATAAATTAAATACATAAAAATAGTTTGGTTTTTTTGAATAAAGTGAACTATAGGATGATGAAGTAATCTTGTAGCTCTGAAATATTGATATAAAATTAAACTTACAATGCGATAATAATACAATACGTTAAATTATATTAAACGTAATTTCCAAATTAATTGTAGCACCTTTTTTAAAAATGTTTCTACTCTGAAAACAACCGATAGTTAACTACAATTTTAAATAATGTTAAACATGTTTAATTTTTGAATGAAAAAAAAGTTTGGGCCCTATTCAACAAAGTCCTTATAAATTTTTCCGATAAAATTTTAGATAAAGTTTTATATTGTAAGTTCTTTTTTAATTTAAATTTGGATTAATTTTAGCTGTGGCACATACATTTCATAATACTTAACTCAATGAATTTAAACAAACCAATAAAATGTGTCAAAAGTCTTTTCCTAACAGATGAGTTTGATACATATCATCTAAAGACAGATTCTTCCAACCCCCTTAACTTTTATTTTTATATTTACTATTTGGAGTACTAGTAATTAACCTACCCAAGCCTATAATATTTCACAATTTTCATTTTTTCATCACATTAAAAAAAATTGCTAATAAACAAAACAATATAATTTATAAAAAAAAAACGAAACATATTGTACTGGTAAGAGTTAAACAAATTATTTACCTGGAGGCTGCACATTTTTAAATCCACTACCAGCTGATGTTGTTGAGTCAATAATTTAAAGCTTGTCCACTAGTCATTAATGCTTTAAATTCGTTTTTTTCCATATGATTAACTAGAAATCATTATAAATGTATTCACAACAAAGTTTAAAATTTTTAACTTTATTATGCTGTAAAGAATTGACTGGTTGCAACATAATTTATAGAGAAATAAGATAAAAGCGTTTTGCATTTGTATAACTTGTTTTTCCTAACTATCTTTATAGATGACATTTGTATAATGTTGTTAGTACTTTTCAAAAATGTAATAACTCACACTACCTATCCCTAACATATTTAAAGTTATGTTAAGTTAACTTTATGTTAAGTATAACATAAAATTGATTATTAGTTATTCACATTTCACATATTATATATGTTACAATTTCTATTACTGAATTTTTATTATTCAACGTACACTTCAAAAGTTCAGTTATCTTTTCGACGTCCTTTGGAGTTAGTCCATATTGGGCGTGTTCCGCATATAAATACTCTTTAATTTTATCCTTGGTAACTTCATGATGCCTCAACCCTTGAAAACCTATCTTACTCTTTGATTTTTTATTTTGACGTACCCAATTATAAATGTAGTCGAGTTGCTAAAATAATTAAATTTTTGTTTTTAATACACAATGTGAATACTACTATTATGGAAATAATTCATCACGAATTATTAAAACATATATATTTAAAAAAAATATAAATCATTTATATAATTAAATAGAAAAAATTTAAATTTACCTCATTTGTAAGTTCTTTTTTTAAGATTTTTATAAAATTATTTATGGTCATATGACCACCTAAAAATGTCAAAAAAGTATTCACATCAAAATTTACCAAACTATGTTATGCCGTTACGAATTGAGTTGTTGCAATAATATTATCATTGCGTTTTTATGAACAATATTAAGGCATTAAGGGAATTACATATCAAATGTCACTTAACAACAACAATTTTATTTGCCTGCTTGTTCAGTTTTAAAATAACTTAATATCGTGTAGAAATAAAATTCTTGGGAAATGTCGTAAAGATGACATTTCATTATTAATTTAAATTCGTTTAACAATTATAAAATTGTTCTGGAACACAATTTGTAGCAAACGAGTAAAAGCGTTATATTTTTTTACGACTGTTTCTTACTATCTTTAACTATTTTTACAGACGACTTCTGCAAAATATTTTAAGTACTCCTCAGAAATAACTTATTGACAACGTTAAAAAGATTTTTAGTTCTTACATTTCACATTTTATATATTTTACAATATCTATTATAGGATTATTATTATTCAACGAACCCAACAGGACACGAATTATTTCGGAGGCTTCCAATTCAGTTATTCCATGTTCCTTCAGAGCTGATTCTTTTCTTAAGTACAAATGAACTGATAATGAGCTAACTTGGCCGAATTTATAAGATACCGCATTATACAATTTTTTAAGTCGCTAAAATTATTATATTTTTATTTTTAATTGGTACACAATAATAAAAAATCAGAGTTACCTCCTCAGAATTTCTAAATTGTCCATTTGCTGCGTGAATATGAAAAAATTACAAAATTTAATTATGAAAAACATATATTTTATATATAAAAACATATAATTAAATAATACTTTAATAAAATATGTAAAGCTCATTATAATATTTTATTTAACGAGTGAAATAGATAATGAATTAATTGGTTTCTTTTGGAATATAATTTGTAGAAAACATGATAAATAGCTTTTTATATTTTACAACTTATTCTCCCTGACTATCATTACAGACGATTTCTGCATAACAGTATTAGTATTTTTTAGAAATAATTTATGTACATCATTAAAGTGATTATTAGTTTTTACATTTCACATGTTATATTTTTTAAAAAGTCTATTACAGAATTATTATTAAACGTACTCGACATGGAATCAGTTTTAATGTAAGCTTCAGACATAGTTGTTCCCAATTTCTGCTGAATTGACTCTTTGTTTAAGTCGTTTTGTACTGTAGTCTCGGAAATTTGTTTCCCGGAATCATTTACCGCATTATCAATTTTTGCAAGTTGCTAAGATCGTTACATTTTTATTTTTAATACACATTAATACTATTGTTGTAGGAATAATGTGAGTCGAATTAATAGTAGTATAATATTAACTAGGTTTGTAGAATATTTAATTTTTTTTTTAAATTAATCATAAAATCAGAATTACCTCATTAGAAGATTGATGGTCTGCATTAGCTGTATAAAAATACAGAAAGATGTATAAAAATGTAATAAAGTAAGTAAAACTCATTGTTATTATGATATTTTTTTCAACGAGTGAAACACGTAATGTTTCGTAGCTGTTGAATACTTAAATGATTCTTATTATGTTTAACGCCTGTTGTTTCAGCGAAATACATGAAGCATTTACAGTATAAAACTTATTAAATGCATATACACTTTGTTTTGTCAATTGGTTGAAAATTCATATCGAGTTTTAAAAACAACAACCGTCGCTAAAGCTTATTGGACAAAAATACAGTTGTTGTTTTGCCGTTTGATAAATCCCATAAAAAATTGCCTATTACATGTTTACACAACCGCCTTATAACCAAATGTTTTTTTAGCTTTTTTTAAAATCAAAATTTGATAGAAAATTTTTTTTCAAATTAATTAATTAAAAATAAATACATCTACTATCTGACTTTGAAAAACGCCTCATTCCAAATCTAGTTTTTTAATTACACATCAGTCATGAATCGAAGCATTTTTTTTACAAATCGTTTTAAATATTTTGGTATGCCATAATGCACGCTAAGCTGATGATAGTTATTTATTAGGATAGTGAGTAAGTTAAAAATTCCTGAAGATTATAAATCAGTTTAATACAAGTGAAAAGTTCTAAATTTCTATCAAAATATATTCTAACAATAGCTGTTATACAGTAAAACTTAATTCTATAAGACAATTTTTTTTCATAAACTTAGACTTTATAATTAGTATTTAAGTTAAGGCTTAGGATAAATTTTTTTTTCAAAAATTAACAATTGTATATTATTAATATATTTAACATTTTTTAGTTTCTCGATATTTTAAAGCTACAAAAATACTACAAAACCTATTGTCAATCATGAAGCGTTTACAGTATAAAACTTATTAAATGCATATACACTTTGTTTTGTCAATTGGTTGAAAATTCATATCGAGTTTTAATAACAATAAACGTCGCTAAAGCTCATGTGAGACAAAAATACAGTTGTTGTTTTTCCGTTTGATAAATCCCACACAAAATTGCCTATTACATGTTTACACAACCGCTTTTATAACAAAATGTTATTTTTGGCTTTTTGTAAAACTAAAATTGTATAGAAAAACATGATTTTTTTTCAAATCACTTCCATATTAGTATAATTGTTTTGGACGTTTTATTATTTGTTTTTTGTTTGTATCATGTGATTGTTCTGGTGAACTTACCCAAGCTATGTTAGGAATCCTTGATTTTATTGTCACTGTTGTTAAAATCTGTACTGTAGTAGTGTATATTTACGTAAGCTGTTATTGCGAATACCTATTTTGTATATTCGTATTTGACCATCGTTGAGGTGTTCAGAATGATTTTATTTGATATTTTACCCCGCAAGACATATTGTAACTATATTGTTATTTGCGTTTGATACATAATAACTATAAGATATCAACTAACATTTTTAGTACCTAGTAGCTAAAATCCCCTCGTTGTACAAAAACCAACGATATGTAGGTATTATTTTCTTACACATTTAATGTGTTAAAAAATATGAAGGAAATGTATTAAAAATCTTGCTATTTACCAGTTTTATTACATTAGTCTACATTTAATAGGCAAACTTAATATGCATATTGAATCTGTTACTCCGATTGAATTAAGTTAATTCTCCAATTTAAATCGAAGAAACAACTATATTTTTATAAAACATGCTTTATCGTTACTTATTGCTGATAAAATAAACATTGAAAACTAATATAGGTACACATGTAGAGTTCTAGTCTATATATCAACAATAAATAATGCGATACAAAACAATTTTGCGTAAAACGGGTATACCTAAGCATTAAAATTAAAGATAAAACATGTTTTAATGATTTATACAATTATAATTAAAAAAGATATCACAGACAAGAAAAAACTTTAATATATTAAAACATATTTATGCTACTAACCAACCCCTAAAAAAAGATATTGCGGATTGCTAATACAAACCAATTTGGATTCGAATCTTCGAATATTCGGATTCGAATACCTAATTTTTAAAGAATCGAATATTCCAATAATTATTCGAATTGAAAATTGTTTACATTTCTATTTAGAGTATAACTCCTACTTTGATCAATACAACTATAATGCTGGCATCAAACTTCATTATTAGGAAAAAAACTATTTGTAATTTAATTATTATTACTATTTGAATATTCGAAGGATTCGAATCCTTATTGAAAATCAAATCCCGAATATTCGAATCCAAACTATTCGAATATTCGAATATTTCCCATCACTACTATATACCAACAATAAATAATGCAGTAAAAAACAATTTTGCGTAAAACGCGTATACCTAAGCATTAAAATTAAAGATAAATTTTGTTTTAATTATTCATACGATTATATTTAAAAAAGTTATATCACAGAAAAGAAAAAATGTTGGGAAAAACTTTTATAACCCATTTAAGTCATATTTTAAAACATATTTATGCTACTAATCAATCCCTAAAAAAAGATTTTGCGGATTGCCAATACTAAATTCCCCTCCCATTTCCCTTCCATTATTATTTATGTTGTTTCAGTTTTTACTTATTTATACTGAATTTTTTAATTTATGAATTTACCGTACATCATTGTACTAATTAGGATAGTGAGCTCTAACTCAACAAAGTATACCAAAAATCCTTCCCCCTTGATGTGCTGAAAACTATTTCTTTATTTACATTTTTGAGCGTAGTTTAGTACTTATTCTCTGAAAATTAGAATGAATTTAAATATGGTGTGACTCTACAACATACAGAGTGATTTTTTTATCACGAGCCTCTCAATATCTTATAGGGTTTAATAAGAAATACAATTTTTATTTTTATATTGTTTTATACAATGTGATCTCAATTTTGCACAATTTGTTTTTGTTTTTACTACCCTCCCATCTCAATTTTTTTTATAGCAACTTTTGAAACTTAAAAGGTAACGTAAATATTTTATTAGCTTTTTAAGTTGAGAATATTGTGTTGAACATTTTGACTGGTCGATAACCAGTTTCGGATAAATATTTTTGAGGTTATTGAAGTTTCGAATTGATGACAGGAAGAAAGGTGGAGTGTAGTATTATTATTTTTATCTACGCGCATTTCTCAACCGCACTTCCCCTCCCATCTTAACTTTAAAACTCTTATAACTTTAAAAATAGTTATCCGAAACTGGTTATCGACCAGTCAACATTTTTAGTACATTATTTTCAATTAAAACAATTTATAAATATATACCTTACCAATTAAGTTTCAAAAGTTGCTATCAAAAAAACCAAGTTGGGAGGGGGGTAAAAACAAAAAAAAATTGTGAAAACTTGAGATCACATTGTATAAAAACAATATGAAAAAAAAATTTAATTTCTTATTAAACCCTATGAGATATTGCGTGGTTTACGACAAAAAAATCACCCTGTATATGATTTCCTCAAAAAATCTGTAAATTTGTTTACTTATAATAATTAGCAATAAAAAATTATTTATTATTTTTTAATAAACTCAATTATTTTTTTGGATACGAGTATGGTGCAAATTATATATAAATTATTATTTAATAATTATGCATGTTTACATAAGGACAATTTAATGATATACTATTGTAGCTTAATAAAGAAAAATAGATATTCTCTATAATTATTGAAACATTAGGGCTTTACGGTCATGTAAGAAAATAGTTGAAACATGTAAATAGGTGTCTACACAAACAACAAAACAAAATACGTTAAAAAATATACTTGTTTTCGACAACAACAAGTTCTTAAAAAAATCGTAAACAATTTTTTGAACAACTATGACCTATATGTATATTAAAACAAATAATAGGTAAGGAAAAAGAAACCACTGAAAAAAAATCATGTTGCTTTGTAGTTAATAAACATGTTATGATATCTGTATATAATATGTACTTGAATACTTTTATAATGTACTGATAAACATACGTAAATATATCATTTATAAAAACTAGAATATAATTTAAATCCTATTACCATATCCAATATTAATTCCATAGATTCAATTGAACGGCGATTTTCAATATTTATTGCTTATGAAATGGGATCTGGGGAAAGTAGTAATAAGTCTCGGGCGTCTAGTAATAACATTTTTTATACTTAATGGTTTCCTTATTTTATTGGAATAAATTACTAAATAAGAAAACTGATTTTTCTGAACTTTTATACTTGATATCCTTTTACATACTTTCCTATGATTTTAGAAATTATACATAATTAAAAGTTTCTTCGCATGTGCAGAAAAACATCTATTATCAGACGAAAAACCGTATAATACGTTATAATTGTGTACAGAATATAATAAATTAAATTATTTTTTTATTATTGTAAATGTAGTTGTTATATTAAACATTTTCGCTACTGTTTTAATCTGAATGTTCGAATTTATTTGTTGTAATCATGCTTGAAAACAAGTTATACTGTAAGCATTTTTATTCTGTATACAAGCTATTTTAGAAAATCTATTGGCAATTTTCTTTTTAATCTTCTGGTAGCATTATCGTAAAGGAAGGTAGTGGATAGTTATTTTATTGGGGCATTAGGAACTTAAATAATGATAAAAAAAAAATTAATAACACTTCTAGGCCAGTGCATAGTGAAACATTAAATAGACTCAACTTATTGTTGAATTTAATGGTCAAATAATATTATACGCTAAACAAAATACATATTTTGTTTTTGACAATAACAAGTTCTTAAAAATTGGTAAACATATTTTTGAATAGCTATAGCCTAAGTTTCATAAAAAAAATATTAACGAATTTATAATTTATAGTATTCAACAATTGTAATTGAATACTTCTATAATGTACTTTATGATAACACTAATATAAGCGGAGAATAAAATATAATTATTATTTAATAATAATGTAATGATATATAAACGTAATGACAATAATATACTCTCCCCCTCGTTGGACCTAACATGTTGTGGTGGAGGGGGGCTCACAGGCTCTTAATTGAGTACGTGCTACGCAGTTCCAGGTACTAGAGTTCGACCTTACTTTATTTAGTCGGGGTCGAAAGGTTTGGTCCACCTGCTAGCACATAGTCAACCGACCAGGAGAAGGACCTAACCTAACCTAACCTACCTGGTAAATAGCCATTATTGTCATACTTAAGCCTTGCAAATCAAAGAACTTGGTCACGTCATACAGACCTATTAGTTTATTGCCTACATTAAGTAAACTTTTGGAAAAACTACTCTTGAAAAGATATAGACCAATCATCCAGGAACTCGGTATAATTCCTAATGTCCTGAAAATCTTTGCCCCTAGATGTGTTGGAAACTGTTTCTTTATTTACATTTTTGAGCGTAGTTTAAAACTTATTCTCTGAAAATTAGATTGAATTTAGATATAGTGTGACTCTACAACATATTATATGATTTACTCAAAAATCTATAAATTTGTTTACTTATAACAATTAGCATTACAAAATTATTTATTATAATTTAATTCAATTAATTTTGTTATTTATTATGGATAACAATATGGTGCATGTATATGAATATGAGTATGTGCATGTGGAAGAAGAATTAGAAATTTAAATAACAATAATTGGGCGCTTCATATTGGTAGTTGTAAGAAAATTAAATTATCAGAAAATTTCAACGTTATTTTCTAAACCATCTTGTTCCAAACGTAGGTAACAAATAAAAATTAGTAATTAATAATTAATTCAATTTTTTTTTAGGTCGTCCTTTTTCTAAAAGACTGTCATGAGGCTTCTTTTACAAATATATTTTTTGTATAACAAATATCAATCTATGACTCATAATAAAAAAAACGAATATCTATTTTTTTTTTTTTTGGCTATTGACCAGTCAATATTTTCAAAGAAAATTTAGTATTTAAACCTTGTATTACAAAATAATTGGTACCAAATTCCTACTACGTACTAGACTTTACTAATGCCTCCTCGACTAGATACCTACTATGTAAATAATAATTTTCCTACGTTGCACTAAAGGAATAATAATATACTATAAACGTACTTACCCATTGCTGGACAGATGCTTTTTCGACTTCTGAAAAATTCTGTCGTCTCAATCATTGCGACCACTGTTTTATTTGGATAATCACAGCAAAAAAAAAAAATAATAAAATAAATCTCTGCAAAAAACACTGAAATTTCATTCAACAAAAATTGTTTCAGTTAAATTAAAAACAAAAGTAATGATTATTGTTTATTCATCGACCGGGCAATTTTGTATTTTCCGTAGCTAAGCAACTTATTAATCGTGTATGCCGAACAAAAAAAAATACATAATAAATTCAAATGAAGAAATGTTATAATGAATGTTACTTAGGTTTAAAATATTTAATATTATTTCATAGACAAACTATTCGTTTGTTTATCCAGTATACAAACTAAATAGTGATAAAACATTTTTTTTTTAAATTATAATTCATATTAATTTAACGGAAACGTGTGGTATCACATTTCCAAAATGTTCTTCTGCCGGTTAAATTTAGAATAAAAAATTTACTGTGTTAAAAAATTCAATGTTAAATTTAAAATTGTCAAATAATGGTTGTTAATTTTTAGACTTCTTTCTATAATGTGACATTTTGGGTAGTACTGGTAATTTGTATATATGGTTTTATTTGTATAAATTAATAAAGAAACATTTAAATTGTTTAATTATTAAAATATATTTTAAAAAAGTTAATAATACTAAAATTCTGTAAAATTAAAATATAATCCAATCGACAAGATACAAAGTAATAATGTAATAATTTTGTAGACCTTTACTTGTAAAATTTGAGGTTTGGCATGTTATAAATAAAGTTCAGAGATTAGTATACTTAAGCTCAAGCATAACTAAATTGTTTTTAAAAATCTTACAATAAAATTACATACAATAACAAAAATACTTTAGATAATGGTGACCGCAGGGAACTGTTTTAGGGTCATTACTATTCATTATATATACAAATGACTTACTTAATTTAGATCCCAATTACTTTATTTTTTGTTCACGCTAAAGCAGTATTATTTAATTTATATTTTTATAATTTTGATAGCGTCAGTTTCAAACACAATAATGGTACCCGTCAAATGAAGTATAACATGTTTAAAATTAAAAAATATAATACAAATTTGGAAAAAGAGATCCTGTTAATTTAAGTATAAATTTATATATGCTATATGATGTTTCTATAAATCATTTTATAAGTTATGATCTGTATAAAAACTATATTAATTTTAAGATATAATGTCTATGTGAATAAAAATTTGACCGGTAAGCTCACATTATTATTATACTAATTATTTAAATAAATTATTATTTATTAGATATATTGTATTTCATTAAATTAATATGAAAGTTGGTTAGTATATAAGTTTATGAATGTCACTAGATAAGAACTGTTGTCTCCTCTACAAGTTTAGGATTTTGGAGACAATCATTTATATTGTGCCTATTTCATTTAAATTATGTATTATATATGTTTTTTCTCTATAAATACAATTAACTTCATGATTATTATGATTATTAATAACAATGTGTATATAATGTCCTTAATGTTAAAAAAATATACACAATAAAAAGCTGTTATGAATATATAGATCGAAAATACAATTATCATTTTGTACACAAGACTGACTTGTGACTTATGTCACAAGACTGTTATGCATTTTTGTTGCTATGCACGTGCATATGCGTTTTAAGATTACCCTTAGTGCTATACATTTTATTGCACGCATTGCATTCATATGGTTTCTCACCGGTATGTACGCGATTATGCACCGCTAGATTAGCGTTACTGTTAAAAGTTTTATTGCACACAGTACATTTAAATGACTTCGTATTGATATGTATGCACATATGCATTTTGAGAGTAAATTTGTTGCCAAATGATTTGTGGCAAACATCGCATTCGAATCGTTTCACACCGGTTTGAACGCTATAATGCATCTTGAGATTTCCCTTACTGCTAAACATTTTATTGCACGCAGTGCATTCAAATGATTTCGTATTAAAATGAACGAGCATATGCATTTTGAGAGTACATTTGTTGCCAAATGATTTTTGGCAAACATCGCATTCGAATAGTTTCTCATCGGTATGCACGTTATAATGCGTTTTAAGATTACCCTTAGTGCTAAACATTTTATTGCACGCAGTGCATTCATATGGTTTCTCACCGGTATTTACGCGATTATGCACTGCTAGATTAGCGTTACTGTTAAAAGTTTTATTGCACACAAGGCATTCAAATCGTTTCCCAACTGTATAAACGCGATTATGTGTTTTCAGAGAAGAGTTGTGGACAAATGATTTATCTCGAACACTACATTTAAACAATTTTTTGGTAGTATGTAGGCGCTTATATAATTTTAATTTAGATACATTAGTGTGCCTGTTATCATTTCGATAATATTTTTTACCACGCCATACCGGAACCCTGACATCTTTTTGGAACTTTTCATTAACCTTGGAGATTTGATTATGTGATTTCGTTAGATGGAGTATGATTAGTTTTTTAGTAGCAAACGATTTTTGACACACATTGCAGACAAACATACACGTTTTGTGTAAAACATTATTCGATTTCTCCATAAAACCCTGCTCATCTTTATGCGTGCCTACTTGAGTCTCATTCTTAAAGCACTTGACGTCATCGTAAGCCATCGATTCAACTCTAAAACATAGTTAATTTCCTATATTGAAAATTTTAAATGTGATTTTTTACAGAATAAAAAGATTTAATTTTTATAAAGATAGTGGCCGAGTGGGTAAGGCGGCAGTGTGTTAGCGCTTACTGTCGCCGGTTCGACACTCGGTTACAGGCGCTCCGTTTGCTGGGCGAGCAATCGTCCGGTAAAAAGGAACCGCCATCCCCCTCTCCGGCGACGGATTGACGACCCGTCCCGGAAGCGAATTCGTCAAGAAACCATCTCATGATGGCTCGTTAAGCTACATGATGATGATGATGAATTTTTATAAATGTATTTCATAATTAAATATACACTATTTTTTGAAGGAATTATAAGAATAATTATGAGAAAGTCACACATTTATTATTTTAAATTTAAAAACTAGCCTAAGAAAAGTTTGTAACTTCTAACCATAATATCTTTATTAGCTTCTATGCGGAGCTGAGAAGGAATTGTTTTACAATGATGTTTTTTTTTTTTTTAGTTTTTGAGTCTGGACCCACGATATTTTTTAAACTGCTGAACCTATTACTTCGTGTAGCAACTCTATAAACCAGAAATCGTACTTTAATGGGCTAAAAATTCAATAAATTCACCCTTTCTCATTAATAATCGAGAAAAACACCTAAAAACTGTACATAAGATAGAAATGTTTTCTTTATTTTACTTTTTCAAGCAGTTTGAGGGATTTAGGTCTGAAAATTAGACCAAAGAATAGATCTAGAATGAAACTAGAACATATAAACATTTCTTAAAAACCTGTTGTCAAAATTTTTAATTTATTAAGGAAAACCCCCCCAAAAAGAGGGGAAATTACACTTTGGCGAATTTGAGTCATTTTGCTGATTTTCGAATATATCCGAAAATCAGCAAAATGGAATTTCAATCCACGAAAGCTTTAACGCATTCGAATTTGAGTCAATTTCCAGGTTGGGACGTGTGAGTGAATCAACAGTCAGCAGGTAATGAAAAATATTTTCATTACATTGCTAATTACGATTTATGGGTAACATTGTATGGCAGTGCATTTTTATAGACAATCAGCCCTAATCGTATCCATCCTTATACTAAAAATTAATTTTTAAGCACATAATAATCATTAGGTACAATTATTTTATCGATATTTGTATTTTTATATGTGAATACTGGACCACCCTTACCATCACATAGTAGTAGTAGTGCTACTACTACTCACTTACGTATAATACTTTTTTACTGTGCTTAGTTTGTACCGTACTGATTTGAACCTACTATCCACAGATTCGTATCGAAGCGTTTAATTTTAAGAGACTTTATCACTTTCAATTATAATAATTCCTGAAGATTTGTTACCTTCTTGTCCTCACTATGCTCCTGCCCCACTGTACAGGCTTTTAAAATTTTTTTTTTTTTTGAAATCCACTTATTTGTACTTATTTTTGGGTGGAAACTTATTAGAATGTGTTAATGATAATAACCAAAAACAATATATGTCCATAAACAGAAGATACAATTTCAGGGAATAAAAAAACCAAATAGCAAACTAGGCAATTGTGTGATGTCTAGTGATTTAAAAAAATTAACAAACCGCTTTTAAGAAAAATGTTTGATGTGCACACCGAAAAGCATATTATTATTATCATCGACTGATTTAGTAATTGCTACATACATCACTAACTTTATTAATGTACTGAATTGTTTTTAACTAAGTAGTTAGCAAAGTACATAGTAATATGTCAATTAGATGTAATACAATATAGTAACGACATACCTTGATAGATTTTTCACTGTTTGTTTGATCGGTGAATATGTTGAGTATCAAACAAAGAAGTGTTCTCAATTTCTATTTCAGATTGAAAAGTATGTCCATTTAATTCATCTCTTTCAAATTTTATAACAGTATTGTTGATCATCTCGTTAAAACTGAAATAGTGTGTATTAAATAAATATTGAAGCGTATTATTATTGCATACATTGGCCTAGTATCGGAGTATCAAATTATCCTAACATCAAATTTTTCAGTTCACATATTTTATAGATTATAATTAAACTATTTTTATACTTCTAATTAAAAGTCTAAAATTCTTAGATATTTAATTTAAAAACTATTAAGAACTATTAGGACTAATAATATAATTTGTTATATTAAGACACGCTTATTTATCTCAATACGTTAAAACAATAATATTCTAAATCGCTCAAAAGTGCATATATTTTTTTTCAGTTGTCATAAACTTCATGGTGTATATGGAGTTTAATAAGGCTTTGGTTCTGTGTACCTTAATGCTTTAATTGGTGTTCTTAATGAAATATATACATCCAAAAGTTTTGTTAGGTGTTTTCTAGATAAGAAAAATAAGAATGTAAGTATTGTTTAATAGTTGTAAAATATTCTTTTCATATTTTTCAAAACTATTGAATCCTTATTA
>NW_026095884.1:0-25814 GCF_023614345.1 Adelges cooleyi | reverse complement strand
ATAAAAACTGTACCAAACTATCTGATTTTATATAATATAAAAATACTTCTTGATAGGATATTATTAAAAAAAACATTTTTTACTTAAATCCAAAAATATATTTTAGTCCATGTATACCATGTATGATAATATTATTCCGGATATGAGTTTATAATATCGTTCCAAATGGCATAGCTAATTTTAGGAATGCCTACACATTTTATAAAAGTCATATCATATCATCTGATTTAAATATACGTTGATTTAAACTGAGTTATGATTGTAAATGGTATTCAGAAATAAGTATACCTAACTATAAGCCATTATATTATGAAAAATTCGCTCGATTCCCATCTACAGGGGTCATATTACTAATTCAAAACTATTTTTTTAAATTTATTATGATACTACAAGTGCTAGGCTGGAGTTGAGCAATAATGTAATTGAGTAATTGTGTATACAAATATATGAATACGGCTCTTAAAGTGTTAAACAGAATTTTAAGAAATTGAAATCTATTAAAATAGTTTGAATTTGGTGTAATGATAAAAGACGCCTGTTTATAAAGTTGTAGTATAAGCAGAAAAATATTTTACACGTGTATTGTTCAAATAGTAATAACTGGTTTTCGTATTGATCTAAAAATATATAAAGGTTACCTGTATACAAATATATTGGCTTGAAAAAAAAACAACAGATATTATGTTACTAGTACACATTTTATAAAAACTATACCAAACTATCTGATTTTATATAATATAAAAATACTTCTTGATAGGATATTATTAAAAAACATTTTTTACTTAAACCCAAAAATATATTTTAGTCCATGTATGATAATATTATTCCGGATATGAGTTTATAATATCGTTCCAAATGGCATAGCTTAACATCAAAATTCGTTCTTAATGATGACCAGTGGACCAAATAACACATAAATTAAATAATGTCTTGTTAATTTTAGTTGGAATGGTCGACAATTCATGTTTCAATCGATTGTACTCCATAGTTTAAATTGTAATCGATTATTTTCAATAAAATTAATATTTATGTATTATATTCTCCCATTAGATCAATCTCATACAGCATACTAACTTGTTATACTTTATAGATTATATTTTTTCAAAGCTCTATTATACTTCTTTTTTACTAGATTGACAATGTTCAAAACAAAATGCAACTAAAAAAACCTTTTTATAGATATTTAAATTATAAAGGGTGGAGCAGTGAAACGGGCGATTTTCCCATTTAAATACATTGAAAATCGCCCGATTTACTGCCTCACCCTTCTATTAATTTCTTGTTGTGTTCTAAAGAAGAAGTTAAATCTTATACTGATACTATGACGGAGAAAACAATATATTTTACTTACATATATTACTTATTAGTTAAATATTACTAATGTTTATAGTCACTAGCTATCGGCTGTTGACTGTTACATTTAGATATTTAACAATCACCATTTATGGAGATTTAAAAAATATTGTTTTTTTACTAATAGTATAGGAGTAGTATCACAAAGTTAAATATTCACGAGTTTGGTCTAGTCATAATAGAAAGTATCAATACTCATGACTTTTATTATTAAATATATCTTAATATGACTAAACTTTTTCAACTTTTATCCCCCAAAGTACCAACTAGTTGAAATTTGTGATTTATTGAGTTTTTACTCGAAGGAATTGGTCCAGTACTAAAAGAGTTACAGTGTTTACAGGCACAAAAAAGCCTACATCATGGTAGAACCAATACCTTCACTGCTCTGCATCGAAGCTTAAATATGAAGGTTAACTAAACACGAATTTATCGATTTAAAGCGTTACCAAATTTTCTTATTCAATACACTATACAAATACTTCACGTTAGGATACTAACATTTTTTGTAGCTATAATGAATAATGTAAGTTTTAGCTTTGTAACATTTTCGTTTTCCAGATAGAAACAAATAAATTGTCTTGTCGACCAAATTACAAAAATACAGTTCTCTTGAAATTAAATGTTGGTTATTTTATTACGGCTGTTGATTATTTATGACCCAAGTGTTGTTATCTCAAATAGTTTGTACGAGTAATGTTCAAATAATAACATGTTTTCATACTAATCTTAAAAAATATGCAGTTAACCTAAATACGAATTTATCGGTTTGAAGCGATACCAAAATATCTTATTTAATTAACTGTACGAATACTTTACATTAAAATATTAACATCATTTTTTGTTGCTATACATAATAATGTAAGTTTTGGCTTTGAAACATTTTCGATTTTCGGCTAAAAACAAATAAAATCGACCAAAATACAAAATTATAGTTCTTTTGGTATAATATTTTGGTTGGTTTACAACCATTGTTGTTTATTTATGATTCAAGGGTATTATCTGAAATGTTATTATTAAAAAATTAAAGACATTGTCATTATCAGAGGTTGTTTCTAATATAAAAACTTTAATATTACTATTATATAAAAACCGAGTGAGCCGCGGAAATTACTCACAATAGTTATGTGTAAACGGTAGACCCCGTAATCTTATTACGGGGTCTACCTGAAATACAATTTAAAAAGAGCAGAACTTATTATGTGCATGAACATTATTGAGATACGATTAATATTATTTTATATATTTGATATTGTCAGTTTATGATAACTATAATACGATAGATAAACACGAGACTGTAAGTTGTTCAATTTTCGCTGAACAATATACAACAACTGAATATCTATAATCTATCTCTTCGCTAAACTCGTCTCGGTCACTCAATAGAACTTGTGGTTCCTCTGCAAAAAAGAAAGAGTCATTATCATTAACGCCATAATATTTATATAGTGGAGTGTCAATTAGATGGCTGAGCCAATCTTTTACTACGCGTTTCCGGACAAACCCTATTAGATAACTCTAAGGGGTGTGTGTTTTTTTTTTGTTTTAATCAATTATATGGGTATTTTGTAAATGTTATTATTAAAATGTTAAATAACTTGTTTGCTGCATATTATAATTATAAACTAACCTTAGCTGCTTAATCTTAGTTTCTATTAATAAATAAATAAATATATAAATCAAAATAGTAGTTAATTATTATTTATATTTAATTACTATTTGTTTGAATTGTAAATGTTATTTTTACATATCGATAGGTGTAGTAAAAAAGTAGAAAAATAATGTGCGTGATTATTGTTAAAATAATGGAAAAAACAATTTCTGTAATAAACGCAAATACGTATAAGATTACTCATGTATAAATATGTCGGTTTAAAAAAAACAACAAAATCTATAGGAATGCCTAAAACACAAATAATACACATTTGTGTAAACAAGTAATACATTTTTTGTATTTGTCAGGTTAGGTTGCAAAACAATTACTGTTTCTATGATTCGTAGCCGTTCTCAAGAAATACATTTATTGCACAATGCATTACTATTGGGCTGCCTACATCGTTTATTGTGACAAATGGTCGAACCTCGTTCCGCATAGTTGATGAGCCATGGCCACAATGTGCTCAGCTATCTCCCCTGACTCTTTTGCACCATCCGCCTCCGTCGTAAGCCGAGAGACCTGCGCCAGCGCAAGGCGCAACCCAGCTTCAATGACCACTTCATCATCCTCAAGGCCCTGAATGTCACCGGACCCAAAACTCGCTTCCAAGTTAGTGAGTTGTTCTTCTTCGACCCTCCGTCGCTTTCTCCATGGTTCCGCGACTACTACCGGAGATACCTCATTAGAGGGCATCCTTAGGGCATCATCTTCGTCCGTTACTGAGTTAACACTAGTTTTGTCTACCTCATCTTCATTTAGGTGTTCCATCTCCAATCCTGGAGCCTAACTTTTTTCCTCTGTTCATCCAGCTTTTTTCTGATCTTCATTACCATGAATTCTACTTCATCGCATAAGCGGAATGGACCCAGTTGTCGCAGTCGGTCGAGTACATCCTCTTCTTTTGCTTTCTTATCTGCCTCTTCTTTTCTCAGTTCACGGTCGCTGGATGATAACCGGAGTGAGCCAGGTTTTACCCTATCATCCCCACTCACTTCTGCCGCCCCTTGGGTGGAATTCGAGAACCCTGGGGGAGTAACTTTGTCTTTTTATAACTCTCCATGTTATGGTTTAAAGGGTGGCCTTTCCCTACGCTTTTGCCATAGTGCTAGGGGTGTGGTACTTTGTTATAAAGTATAGATCACTATCATAAATACTAAAAGTATTATCATGTTTGTTTTTGTCTCTTCTATTTTACTCCTATTCTACACTATTTTCACATATTAATTGAGCTTAAAATTATATATTTATTGCTTTAAAAGTTGTACACAACGACATCAATTTATTTATATTGTTTCTCTAGTTTTAGAAATATTACTCTTTCCCCTTAATTTTTTTATTCCGTAATACTATCATCTCTTTAAAATCGATGTAACCGGAAAAATATGATTAAAATAATGTAAGTTATGAGTATTTTTGACATTTTCATGTCTTAGCTCTGGCACATAACCGAAAAAAGCGTAACGAAAAAAGCGTTATCAAAAAATCGTAACGAAAAAAGCGTTATCAAAAAAGAAATGGGGTTGAAGATGACGTTGGGGGTGGGAGATAGGGGTGAAAATTAGCCTGTACATAACCGTAAAAATGAGTAACGAAAAAAGCGTTACCACACTGAGTGGAGTGGGGTAGGAGATAAAGATGGGAGATAGGGGGCGAGTGATAGGGGGTAGGGATAGGGGTTGAGTGATAAAAAAACAGTGTGCATAAGTATTGTTTAAATAATAAAAATAACCCATGTTTTTGAACTAACTACAAAAAAAGTATTTAGGTATCATAATATAAAAACTCTAATAAAAGGCTATAAATGATTAAACCCTAAAAATAACATCCAGGATTCCTAACTTAGATTGGGTAAGTTCACCATTCTAATCATATGAAAGAAACATAATACAAATAATAGAACGTCTAAAATAATAATATCAATGCGGGTGTGATTTGAGAGCCAAAAATTATTCTATAAAACATATAGCTTACAAAAAGCTAAATAAATACATTTTGTTACGAGATGGATGAGTAAACAGGTAATAGCTAAATTGGTTGTCAAGCAGCAAAACAACTACTATTTGTTTACGATTCGTAGGGTTAAGCCATGCTTATTTAATTTAGAACTGAATTTAAAAAAAAAAATCGAACAAACAAACTACATATGCGTTTATACTATTCTTATACGCTTTACATTGAATTCACTGTAATAGATGCCATTAAACGAAGGAGAATCATTTAAGTTTTAACACGGTAGAGCAGTATTCGAATATTTTCGCATTTGAAAAAAAATACAAACAATAATGAATTTTAAAAATTGTGTTATGCTTTTATACGTGTTTGTTCATTTGTATACATCAAACGCAAAAATTCGCAAAAATCCAAAGGTAATTTTACATTTTGTCTTTTTAATTGAAGGCACATGAATTCTAAAATAGTAGTATTCCATTGTTTATTAAAAATAGATATTTCATATTTATAGAAACTAGGCGAACTATATAGAAGGATTTCAGAGAAATATCCAACTGTTCATATTTTTCAAGTAATGGATTATATAGAACAAAACCCAAAAGTGCGCAAGGAATTTGGAATTACTGGACGGGATGATGATAAGATATTAAGAACCGGGTGGACTACGTTGAATAATAATAACGCATTAATAGATATTGTAAAATAAATACATGTGAAATGTGAGTATTTATACTATTATGAATAAGGTATCTGGGGTAAAATAAAAAAATAAAAAAATGCAGAATGTAAAGGTATTTGGATAAGAAAAGCTATATAAATATATATTAAACGCTTTTATCTTGTTTTTTTACAAATTGTGTTAGAATGTTAAACGTTTTACAACAGTTACACTAATTGTAAGAACTATTGAAATATTCATTTTATGACATTCCTTAGGAATATTTTTTGTTAACGCGATTGTAGTTTGTTTGAAAACTGAACAAGCGGACAAATATAATTATTGCTCTTATGTGATTTTGATGTGTAGTACCCTTAATTACCAAATATTATTCATAGAAACGCAATAATAATAATTGTAACCACTCCATCCGTTATAGCATAATTAAGCTTGGTAAATTTTAAAATGAGTACTTTTATAATGATTTCTAGTCCACACAATGTCGGAAGAGCAATTTGTAGCATTAATAACATCAAAATTTAATAATTATGTAATTATGATTTTTTTCTATCCTAATATATGATATATTTAAAAAAAAAAAATATATAATAATTAAATACTCTATAAGTTTAGTGAATAATATAATAGTTATAATTCTAGATTAATTATTTCTATAATAGTAGTATTCACATTGTGTATAAAAATCAGAAATTTTATGATTTTAGCAACTCGGAAAAATGTATGATAAAATCGCTAAAGCTGTAAAGGATAATATCCTAGTAACCAAGGAAAGAGTTAAATGGTTTTTACTGAAGAAACGACTTATATATAGACTAAGTGCAAAGGAAATCGAAGCGTTAACTAAACCAATGAAGGGTAAAACGCTTTTATCTTTTTTTCAACGAAATCTGTTACAAAACTATTTTATGACAGTTAGACTGATTTTAATTTATATTGAAATAATCATTTAATGACATTGCTCATAATGTGTTTTTTATACACGATTTTCAATGATTTAAAAACCAAACAAGTGGACAGACAAAATTTTTGATTTTATATGGCTTGTCATAATACCCGTTATTTGGCCATTGTATATAAAAACGCAATAATAATAATTGCAACAGCTCAAACTGTTACAGCATTGTATAGTTTGATAAGTTTTAATGTGAATACCTTTTAAATGATTTCTAGATGATGCTATGACATTTGGCGAATTTCGTAGATTCATGGTTTTCAAAAAATAATGTATTCGCTTCAAGACCAACCGGTGGTAGATTTAAACACTTGCAGCCTCCAGGCAAGTAATATGTTCACCGTTACAAAATTTTTGTTTCTTTCCCAAATAAAGGACATAACATTTTATATATTGCAATATTATGGCATTGTAAATTTATTTTTATATCAAAATTTCAGGCCTATAAATTTACTACAATATTCTATCGCCGTTCGCTGTAATTAAAAATTCAAACTTTTTAAAGTATTTAATTTAAGTTTATTTAAATAAATATTCAAGGTTTATGTACTAATTCATATTTAAAGGGTGCGTGTTTTTTTTCGTTTTTATCAATTATATGGGTAATTTGTAAATGTTATTATTAAATATTATAAAAATGTTTAAATAACTAGTTTCCAGCTTATTCAAAATATAATTTAACCTTAGCTGCTATGTCTTTTCTGATAGTAAAAATATACATATCCAAATAAATGTTGCATTTACTTTTGAGTTGAGTGTAGTATCGTTTTTTACGTACGTTTTTTATAGTGATACAAAATAATGTAAATTTTATGATGTTATATATAACAATGCTGTATATAATAATGTAAGTCTAGAAACAAATAAAATGTCTTATCGACCAAAATAAGTGTTTCTATCTAAAATATAATTTTTAAGAATTTTAAAACATTGTCATCAACAACGTTATCACGATATTGAGTGGATCACTCTATTACTATAATATTGTTTTCTTTACACTCAATATAAACTCTATATAATCTTTGAAAATCAAATTCAATCCTATGAAATGTCTGATTATGATTTTATAGATAACAGCTATAAATTGAAATAATAAATATTTAGTGACAGTTTACATTTACAAAAAAAAAAATAAGGTAATTTTTTGTAAAAATTGTGTCGGTGAATATTATTTTGTTGTATCTTTCTCATTATGTGACTAACATAGTACCACACTATTGATCAAAGAGATTATGTTTAAGATTTGCTTTATTCGTTAAAAAAAAGATATTTATAAAAGTAAAAATAAAATCAATGATTCTTTGCTTAATTTAAATATGTTTACCAGTTTAATCATAAGAAAGAAACCTAATACAAATAATAAAACGTCTAAAATAATAATATCAATGTGGATAAGATTTGAAAAAAAATCATTTTCCTATATCAAGGTTTTGTAAACAGGTATTAAATATATTTTTTGTTTTTGAGGCTGAAGCCACGATTATAAAAATCAATATGAAATTTCAACATTTATTGATAATTGAGTAAAAGAGTCATTCAGTAATCATGTATACAACAATATAAAGTCGGTTTTTAAAGTGTTAAAAAAAAAGGTCGTCAAAAACCGAAATCTATTAATATAATATCAAATTCGTTGTATTGACGAAACTCGTTTGGGGTAAATTAAGATGGAAAATTCTGAGAGACAAATGCCTCTCATAGATTTAAAAATTGTAGTACATAAGCAAAAAAAAATTTGTACGATTAATGTTCAAATAATAACATGTTTTCATACTATACTAAAAAATATAAAGTTAAACTAAATACGAATTTATCGGTTTAAAGCGATACCAAAATATATTTTTAGGTGTTATATTAAATAATGGAAGTTTTGGCTATATAAAATTTTCGATTCTGGCTTGAAACAAATAAAATCGACCAAAATACAAAATTATAGTTCTTTTGTTGTAATATTTTGGTTGTTTTACAACCGTTGTGGTTTATTTATGATCCAAGGGGTTTTATCTGAACTGTTATTTGTTAAAAATTAAAAACATTGTCATTATCAAAGGTTGTTTATGATGTAAAAACTTTAATAATACTATTATATAAATAAATTTCAAATATATTGATTGCGCAATTATTAAACTAGTCACTTAGTCTATTATTAATTAAACCCTAAAAATAAAATCCAGGATACCTAACTTAGCTTGGGTAAGAGCACCAGTGTAATCATATAAAATAATCACAATACAAATAATAGAACGTCTAAAATAATAATATCAATATGGGAGTGATTTGAAAATCAAAAATTATTCTATAAAGCATTTAGCTTACAACAATTTGTTGTGTTTGTCAAGCAGCAAAACAACTACTATTTGTTTACGATTCGTAGGCTAAAGCCATGCTTATTTATTTTAGAATTGAATTTTAAAATAAATCGAACAAACAAAATACATATTCGCTTATACAAATTTTATAAGCTTTACACTGAATTCACTATAACAGAAGGCATTAAACGAAGAAGAATCATTTAAGTTATAAACACGGCAGAACAGTATTCGAATACTTTGGCATTTAAAAAAAAACACAAAATAATGAATTTAAAAAATTGTATTGTGCTTTTACATTTGTTTGTTCATTTGTATACAGCAAACGCAGGAATTCGCAACAATCCACAGGTAATTTTACATTTTTTTCTTTTTTATTGAAGGCACATTCATTTTAAAACAGTAGTATTCACATTTTTTATTAAAAATAGATACTTGATATTTATAGAAACTAGGCGAACTATATAGAGAGATTTCATTTAAAGTCCCAAAAGTTTTTATGTATATAGTAAGAGACTATATAGAAAAACCAGACGTGTACAAGAAATTTGGAATTACTGGACGGGATGAAAAAAGGATATTAGGAACCCGTTGGAGTACGTTGAATAATAATAACTCATTAATAGATATTGTAAAATAAATACATGTGAAATGTGAGTATTTATACTATTATGAATACGGCGTCTGGGTCAAAATTTAAAAAAAAATGCAGAATGCGTCTGTAAAGATAATTGGGTGAAAAAAGTTATTATAAAAATACAAAACGCTTTTTCTTGTTTCTTACAAGTCGTGTTAGAATGTTAAACGTATTATAACACTTACACTAACAGTAACAATTATTGAAATATTCATTTTACGACATTCCCTAGAAATTTTTTTTCATCGCGATTGTAGTTTGTTTGAAAACTGAACAAGTGGGCAAATACAATTATTGCTCTTAAGTGATTTTGATGTGTAGTATCCTTAATTACCAAATATTATTCATAAAAACACAATAATAATAAATGTAACCACTCCATCCGTTACAACATATTTTGGTTTGATACAATTTAATATGAGTACTTTTATAATGATTTCTAGCTAAAGAAATGTCGGAAGAGCAATTTGTAGCATTAGTAACATCAAAATTTAGTTATTGGGTAATTATGATTTTTTTCGATCCTAATATATGATATATTTAAAAAAAAAAATTATAATAATTAAATACTCTATAAGTTTAGTGAATAATATAATAGTAATAATTCTAGATTAATTATTTCTATAATAGTAGTTTTCACATTGTGTCTTAAAAACAGAAATTTTATGATTTCAGCAACTCGAAAAAATGTATATTAAAATCTCAAAAGCTGTAAAGTATGATTTCCTAGTAACTAAGGAAACAGTTAAAAGTTTTTTAATGAAGAAACGACTCCTATATAGACTAAGTGCAAAGGAAATCGAAGCGTTAACTAAACCAATGAAGGGTAAAACGCTTTTATCTTTTTTTTCAACGAAATCTGTTACAAAACTATTTTATGACAGTTAGACTGATTTTAATTTATATTGGAATATTAATTTAATGACATTGCTCATGATGTATTTTTTCGACACGATTTTAAATGATTTAAAAACCAAGCAATTGGACAGACACAATTATTGATTTTATATGGCTTGTCATAACACCCGTTATTTAGCCATTGTATATAAAAACGCAACAATAATAATTGCAACAGCTCAAACTGTTACAGCATTATATATTTTGATAAATTTTAATGTGAATACTTTTTAAATGATTTCTAGATGATGCTATGAATTTTAGACAGTTTCAAAATTTTATGGTTTTCAAAGAAAATCATTTATTATATACAGATATATAACACCAGCCGGTGGTAGATTTAAACGTTTACAGGACCCAGGTAAGTAATATGTTCACTCTCACCCTTTTTTTGTTTCTTCCCCAACTGAAGGATATAACATTTTATATCATTTTACATATTGCATTATTATTGCATTGTAAATTTGTTTTTATATCAATATTTCAGGGCTATAAATTTACTACAACATTCTATTGCCGTTCGCTGTAGTCAAAAAGTCAAATTTATTAAAGTATTCAATTAAGTTTATTTAAATAAAAATTCAAGGTTTATGTATTAATTCTTAAAACTCTAAGGGGTGTGTGTTTTTTTTTTGTTTTAATCAATTATATGGGTATTTTGTAAATGTTATTATTAAATATTATTAAAATGTTAAATAACTTGTTTTCTGCATTATATAATTATAAACTAACCTTAGCTGCTTAATCTTAGTTTCTATTAATAAATAAATAAATATATAAATCAAAATAGTAGTTAATTATTATTTATATTTAATTACTATTTGTTTGAATTGTAAATGTTATTTTTACATATCTATAGGTGTAGTAAAAAAGTAGAAAAATAATGTGCATGATTATTGTTAAAATAATGGAAAAAACAATTTCTGTAATAAACGCAAATACGTATAAGATTACTCATGTATAAATATGTCGGTTTAAAAAAAACAACAGAATCTATAGGAATGCCTAAAACACAAATAATACACATTTGTGTAAACAAGTAATACATTTTTTGTATTTGTCAGGTTAGGTTGCAAAACAATTACTGTTTCTATGATTCATAGCCGTACTCAAGAAATACATTTATTGCACAATGTAATATAAATAAATGCATATAATTGCCTCATTTGGTTACAGTACTTCAAAAAATAAACAAAAACTGTCGGAATGCCTTCACATATTATAAAAGTCATATCAGATCATCTGATTTAAATATTCGTTGATTTAAACTCAGTTAAGATGGTTAATAGTCTTCAGAAATAAGTATACCTTTTTTTTTTCCAATTCAGAATTGTAGACGACCCCGGACTTAGCCAATCGTCATTACTACAGGGCTGCCAACATCGTTTATTGTGACAAATGGTCGAACCTCGTTCCGCATAGTTGATGAGCCATGGCCACAATGTGCTCGGCTATCTTTCCTGACTCTTTTGCACCATCCGCCTCCGTCGTAAGCCGAGAGACCTGCGCCTAACTTTGTCTTTTTATAACTCTCCATGTTATGGTTTAAAGGGTTGTCTTAATATACTATAACTGAATATCTATCTATAATCTATCTCTTCGCTAAACTCGTCTCGGTCACTCAATAGAACTTGTGGTTCCTCTGCAAAAAAGAAAGACTCATTATCATTAACGCCATAATATTTATATAGTGGAGTGTCAATTAGATGGCTGAGCCAATCTATGATACTATAATCATCATCCAGCTCACGAGGCAGTAGGTTGACTATTGTATTTATTTCTACTGGCACGTTGATTATTTGTCCAAGAACCCCGTATTGGCCATTTCCATTATGAAGCCTTCTGATTGTCATGAACGGAAGTCTTGGCGAGACCAATCGCTCGGTGATTAAATCCAAGTCAGGCAGATGTGGTGGTCGCAACGGATACATAAAACCATTCGACTTAGCTAAAGTCGGTATTTTTAGTTTTTTAAGTGTGGCATAATAAGTACTACATACAAGAGATGATTCGATGTTAATACCAAGAAATTCACATAAAAGAATACCTTTTGAACAATGTGGAGGTTTTTTTAAATCATTATCATACCACAATAACACAATCTATCACATACACTACATACAGCACCAAAGTTATTGTTAAAGATCTCGATTTAAATTGAGTGTGAGCTTTGGAATGTATATAACATTCATCATATGAGGCGACAGTGATATATTATGAAGTTTCAATAGTAGTAGTTCTATCTTCTAATGATTGTTCAAGTTCTGATGAAGTTAATAACATTTATTGAGGCGAATGGGATATATCTGGAGGATACGTTATTGGCAATGTAGTGGAAGTACTAGTAGATGCTACTTGAGAAGTTCTGAAAATAGATTTTTGGCGCTCTTTGAATTCTTTTTGTCTCTCCGCGTTTGTTTTAGACATAGCTAAAATGTTACCAAAGGTGTTTTTTGTGTGAAACGGGATCGAAATCCAAGTTATTTATTATCTATTGGTTATTTATAGAACAATCTAGTTTTCCAATGTTTAGTTTTCTAATCAACTTATTTACTTACTGTATAAAATATGAAATTTATACTAGATAATTAAAAAATTATTTTTCTCACTACTCTCTTAAATTAATCACATCTGTCACTCCAATATCTGTGTTGTTTCCGTCAGGGTAATATACAGATTGTAAATTGTTGGTACTAGGGTAAGATGCGCGTATAGAATATTTATAATATACAGCGATCATCTACGGGCGGCGCAGCGTGGCTCGTAGTTGTCAAAAAGGCTAGCTTAGGCTAGTCTTGCCTAGTCTAGCTATCAAATGTTGTCGGTAAAGAATTCGTTATACAGCTACACGTATGGTGCGGCATTGTCCGATGTGGACATTTAACATACACCCCTGGTACCATTGGACATATATCCGAAATGTTTACTTCCGTTTACCGGTCAAATTTATATCCGCTAGCTCTACTTCCGTTGTTTACTTCCGGTGTTTGCACAAATTTACTCCTACCCAAAACATCGTACCGCGCACATCAATTACTTTTAAATATATTGGTCGCGCAATTAACAAACTAGTCTACTAGTAAACTAGTCACTTAGTCTATTAATGATTAAACCCAAAAATAACATCCAGGATTCCTAACTTAGCTTGGGTAAGTTCACCAGTGTAATCATATAAAAGAAACACAATACAAGTAATAGAACGTCTAAAATAATAATATCAATGCGGGTGTGATTTGAGAGCCAAAAATTATTCTATGAAACATATAGCTTACACACAGCTAAATAAATACATTTTGTTACAAGACGGATGAGTAAACAGATAATACCTAAATTTGTTGTGTTTATCAAGCAGCAGAACAACTACTATTGGTTTACGATTCGTAGGCTAAAGCCATGCTTATTTATTCTTGAATTGAATTTAAAAAAACATCGAACAAACAAACTACATATTCGTTTATACAACTTTTATAAGCTTTACACTGAATTCACTATAACAGAAGCCATTAAACGAAGAAGAAGCACTTAAGTTTTAAACACGGCAGAACAGTATTCGAATATTTTCGCATTTGAAAAAAAATACAAACAATAATGAATTTTAAAAATTGTGTTATGCTTTTATACTTATTTGTCCATTTGTGTACATCAAACGCAAGAATTCGCAAAAATCCACAGGTAATTTTACATTTTTTTTTTTTAATTGAAGGCACATTAGTTCTAAAACAGTAGTATTCACATTGTTTATTAAAATTAAATATTTAATATTTATAGAAATTAGCCGAACTATATAGAAGTGTTTCAGAAGAACGCCCTTTAGGTGTTTATTTGTTTGACGTAGAAAATTATATAAAAAAACCAAAGGTGCGCAAGGAATTTAGAATTTCTAGATTGGATAAAAAAAAGATACAAAACTCCCATTTTGGTACGTTGAATAATAATAACTCATTAATAGATATTGTAAAATATATACATGTGAAATGTGAATACCTTTCCGTCTCTTTTATATTTGCAACTATGCGTTATTGTTAATTTAATCTTTTGGTCATCAGTCTCGAGTCACCGAAAGCACTGCCCGCATTTATTTAAACATCATGTTACGTACATTGATGACGTGGTCATCATATAACACCTTACAGCATAATTTGGTTTGGTAATTTTTAATGTGAGTACTTTTATAATGATTTCTAGTTGGGTTTATTTCGGAAGAGCAATTTGTAGCAGTAATAACATCAAAGTTTACTTATTGGGTAATTATGATTTTTTTCTATCCTAATATATGATACATTTTTAAAAAAAATTATAATAAATACTCTATGAACCTAGTGAATAATATAATAGTAATAATTCTAGATTAATTATTTCTATAATAGTAGTTTTCACATTGTGTCTTAAAAACAGAAATTTTATGATTTTAGCAACTCGAAAAAATGTATAAAAAAATCGAAGATGCTGGAAAGTGTAATGTCCTAGTAACCAAGGAAAGAGTTAAATGGTTTTTACTGAAGAAACGACTCCTATATAGACTAAGTAAAAAGGAAATCGAAGCTATAACTAAACCAATGAAGGGTTCCAGAAAAAGTAAAACGCTTCTTCTATCTTCTTTTTCAACGAAATATGTTACAAAACTATTTTATGACAGTTAGACTGAATTTAATTTATATTGGAATATTAATTTAATGACATTGCTCATGATGTATTTTTTATACACGATTTTCAATGATTTAAAAACCAAGCAAGTGGACAGACACAATTATTGATTCTATATGTCTTTCATAATACCCATTATTTGGCCATTGTACATAAAAAGGCAATAATAATAATTGCAACCACCCAAACTGTTACAGCATTTTATAGGTTGATCAATTTTAATGTGAATACTTTTTAAATGATTTCTAGATGATGCTATGAAATTTAGCGAGTTTTATAATTTTATGGTTTTCAAAGAAAATCATTTCTTATATGCATATATATAACACCAGCCGGTGGTAGATTTAAACGTTTACAGGACCCAGGCAAGTAATATGTTCACTCTCAGCCTTTTTTTGTTTCTTCCCCAACTGAAGGATATTACATTTTATATCATTTTACATATTGCATTGTAAATTTGTTTTTATATCAATATTTCAGGGCTATAAATTTACTACAACATTCTATTGCCGTTCGCTGTAGTCAAAAAGTCAAATTTATTAAAGTATTCAATTAAGTTTATTTAAATAAAAATTCAAGGTTTATGTATTAATTCTTAAAACTCTAAGGGGTGTGTGTTTTTTTTTGTTTTAATCAGTTATATGGGTATTTTGTAAATGTTATTATTAAAATGTTAAATAACTTGTTTTCTGCATATTATAATTATAAACTAACCTTAGCTGCTTAATCTTAGTTTCTATTAATAAATAAATAAATATATAAATCAAAATAGTAGTTAATTATTATTTATATTTAATTACTATTTGTTTGAATTGTAAATGTTATTTTTACATATCTATAAGTGTAGTAAAAAAGTAGAAAAATAATGTGCATGATTATTGTTAAAATAATGGAAAAAACAATTTTTGTAATAAACGCAAATACGTATAAGATTACTCATGTATAAATATGTCGGTTTAAAAAAAACAACAGAATCTATAGGAATGCCTAAAACACAAATAATACACATTTGTGTAAACAAGTAATACATTTTTTGTATTTGTCAGGTTAGGTTGCAAAACAATTACTGTTTCTATGATTCGTAGCCGTACTCAAGAAATACATTTATTGCACAATGTAATATAAATAAATGCATATAATTGCCTCATTTCGTTACAGTACTCCAAAAAATAAACAAAAACTGTCGGAATGCCTTCATATATTATAAAAGTCATATCAGATCATCTGATTTAAATATCCGTTGATTTAAACTCAGTTAAGATGGTAAATAGTCTTCAGAAATAAGTATACCTTTTTTTTTTCCAAGTCAGAATTGTAGACGACCCCGGGACTTAGCCAATCGGCATTACTACAGGGCTGCCTACATCGTTTATTGTGACAAAATAGCATTACAATATATTATACAATGTACATGAATAATATAACAAAACACAATAAATGAAACACAATACAATAAATGAGAATGACTAAATATTGAAAAATAAAACTACTGATTTAGCCAGGGATCCTGCTGTCGTTACTTTCCAGCCTTGGCCTTCCGGAACGCCTCATATGGACTGCTGCCTGGATAATGGTCGAACCTCGTTCCGCATAGTTGATGAGCCATGGCCACAATGTGCTCGGCTATCTCCCCTGACTCTTTTGCACCATCCGCCTCCGTCGTAAGCCGAGAGACCTGCGCCAGCGCAAGGCGCAACCCAGCTTCAATGGCCACTTCATCATCCTCAAGGCCCTGAATGTCACCGGACCCAAAACTCGCTTCCAAGTTAGTGAGTTGTTCTTCTTCGACCCTCCGTCGCTTTCTCCATGGTTCCGCGACTACTACCGGAGATACCTCATTAGAGGGCATCCTTAGGGCATCATATTCGTCCGTTACTGAGTTAACACTAGTTTTGTCTACCTCATCTTCATTTAGGTGTTCCATCTCCAATCCTGGAGCCTAACTTTTTTCCTCTGTTCATCTAGCTTTTTTCTGATCATCATTACCATAAATTCTACTTCATCGCACAAGCGGAATGGACCCAGTTGTCGCAGTCGGTCGAGTTCATCCTCTTCTTTTGCTTTCTTATCTGCCTCTTCTTTTCTCAGTTCACGGTCGCTGGATGACAATCGGAGTGAGCCAGGTTTACCCTATCATTCCCACTCACTTCTGCCGCCCCTTGGGTGGAATTCGAGAACCCTGGGGGAGTAACTTTGTCTTTTTATAATTCTCCATGTTATGGTTTAAAGGGTGGCCTTTCCCTACGCTTTTGCCATAGTGCTAGGGGTGTGGTACTTTGTTATAAAGTATAGATCACTATCATAAATACTAAAAGTATTATCATGTTTGTTTTTGTCTCTTCTATTTTTCTCCTATTCTACACTATTTTCACATATTAATTAAGCTTAAAATTATATATTTTTTGCTTTAAAAGTTGTACACAACGACATCACTTTTTTTAGATTGTTTCTCTAGTTTTAGAAATATTACTCTTTCCCCTTAATTTTTTTATTCCGTAATACTATCATCTCTTTAAAATCGATGTAACCGAAAAAATATGATTAAAATAATGTAAGTTATGAGTATTTTTGACATTTTCATGTCTTAGCTCTGGCACATAACCGAAAAAAGCGTTATCAAAAAAAAAATGGGGTTGAAGATGACGTTGGGGGTGAGAATTAGCCGGTACAAAACCATAAAAATAAGTAACGAAAAAAGCGTTACCACACTGAGTGGGGTGGGGTAGGAGATAAAGATGGGAGATAGGGGGTGAGTGATAGGGGGTAGGGATAGGGGTTGAGTGATAAAAAAACAGTGTGCATAAGTATTGTTTAAATAATAAAAACTCATGTTTTTGAACTAACTACAAAAAAAGTATTTAGGTATCATAATATAAAAACTCTAATTAAAAAAAAGGCTATAAATGATTAAACCCTAGAAATAACATTCAGGATTCTTAACTTAGATTGGGTAAGTTCACCATTCTAATCATATGAAAGAAACACAATACAAATAATAGAACGTCTAAAATAATAATATCAATGCGGGTCGATTTGTAAGCCAAAAATTATTCTATAAAACATATAGCTTACAAAAAGCTAAATAAATACATTTTGTTACGAGATGGATGAGTAAACAGGTATACCTAATTGGTTGTGTTTTTCAAGCAGCAAAACAACTACTATTTGTTTACGATTCGTAGGGTATAGCCATGCTTATTTTATTTAGAATTGAATTTAAAAAACATCGAACAAACAAACTACATATGCGTTTATACAATTCTTATACGCTTTACATTGAATTCACTGTTATAGAAGCCGATAAACGAAGGAGAATCATTTAGATTTTAACACGGTAGAGCAGTATTCGAATATTTTCGCATTTGAAAAAAAATACAAACAATAATGAATTTTAAAAATTGTGTTATGCTTTTATACGTGTTTGTTCATTTGTATACATCAAACGCAAGAATTCGCAAAAATCCAAAGGTAATTTTACATTTTGTCTTTTTAATTGAAGGCACATGAATTCTAAAATAGTAGTATTCCATTGTTTATTAAAAATAGATATTTCATATTTATAGAAACTAGGCGAACTATATAGAAGGATTTTAGAGAAATATCCAGCTGTTCATATTTGTCAAGTAATTGATTATATAGAACAAAACCCAAAAGTGCGCAAGGAATTTGGAATTACTGGACGGGATGATGATAAGATATTAAGAACCGGGTGGAGTACGTTGAATAATAATAACGCATTAATAGATATTGTAAAATAAATACATGTAAAATGTGAGTATTTATACTATTATGAATAAGGCGTCTGGGGTAAAATAAAAAAAAAAAAATATGCAGAATGTAAAGGTATTTGGATAAAAAAAGCTATACAAATATATATTAAACGCTTTTATCTTGTTTTTTACAAATTGTGTTAGAATGTTAAACGTTTTACAACAGTTACACTAATTGTTAGAACTATTGAAATATTCATTTTATGACATTCCTCAGGAATTTTTTTTGTTAACGCGATTGTAGTTTGTTTGAAAACTGAATAAGCGGACAAATATAATTATTGCTCTTATGTGATTTTGATGTGTAGTACCCTTAACTACCAAATATTAATCATAAAAACGCAATAATAATAATTGTAACCACTACATCCGTTATAGCATAATTAAGCTTGGTAAATTTAAATATGAGTACTTTTATAATGATTTCTAGTCCACACAATGTCGGAAGAGCAATTTGTAGCATTAATAACATCAAAATTTAATAATTATGTAATTATGATTTTTTTCTATCCTAATATATGATATATTTAAAAAAAAAAAATTATTATAATTAAATACTCTATAAGTTTAGTGTATAATATAATAGTAATAATTCTAGATTAATTATTTCTATAATAGTAGTATTCACATTGTGTATAAAAATCAGAAATTTTATGATTTTAGCAACTCGGAAAAATGTATGATAAAATCGCAAAAGCTGTAAAGGATAATATTTTAGTAACCAAGGAAAGAGTTAAATGGTTTTTACTGAAGAAACGACTCCGATATGGACTAAGTGCAAAGGAAATCGAAGCGTTAACTAAACCAATGAAAGGTTCCCAAATGGGTAATACGCTTTTATCTTTTTTTTCAACTAAATATGTTACAAAACTATTTTATGACAGACTGATTTTAATTTATATTGAAATAATCATTTAATGACATTGCTCATGATGTATTTTTTATACACGATTTTCAATGATTTGAAAACCAAACAAGTGGACAGACAAAATTTTTGATTTTATATGGCTTGTCATAATACCCGTTATTTGGCCATTGTATATAAAAACGCAATAATAATAATTGCAACAGCTCAAACTGTTACAGCATTGTATAGTTTGATAAGTTTTAATGTGAATACCTTTTAAATGATTTCTAGATGATGCTATGACATTTGGCGAATTTCGTAGATTCATGGTTTTCAAAAAATAATGTATTCGCTTCAAGACCACCCGGTGGTAGATTTAAACACTTGCAGCCTCCAGGCAAGTAATATGTTCACCGTTACAAAATTTTTGTTTCTTTCCCAAATAAAGGACATAACATTTTATATATTGCAATATTATGACATTGTAAATTTATTTTTATATCAAAATTTCAGGCCTATAAATTTACTACAATATTCTATCGCCGTTCGCTGTAATTAAAAATTCAAACTTTTTAAAGTATTTAATTTAAGTTTATTTAAATAAATATTCAAGGTTTATGTACTAATTCATATTTAAAGGGTGCGTGTTTTTTTCGTTTTTATCAATTATATGGGTAATTTGTAAATGTTATTATTAAATATTATAAAAATGTTTAAATAACTAGTTTCTAGCTTATTCAAAATATAATTTAACCTTAGCTGCTATGTCCTTTCTGATAGTAAAAATATACATATCCAAATAAATGTTGCATTTACTTTTGAGTTGAGTGTAGTATCAAAATCAGAAAAAAATTAACTTCTTGAAGATTTAATAGCTAAAAAGTTGACTGGAGATATTGGTCTAATCTGAAATATTATGTGTTGCAAAATAACTACTGTTTTATGATTCGTAAACCGTAGCTAAAATATTTTTTTTAATGTTTAATGTTTTCCTTTATTGTCAATGTAATATAAATAAATACATATAATTGTCTCATTTGATCACAGTACTCCAATAATCGTAAAATAGATACTATTTTAATTTTAAATGTATTTATTTTGCACATTGTAATATAAGTGTTCATATATATGAAATGGAATGAAATGAAGATGTTATAATTATTTTAAATAAACTATTTATTTTTTATCAGGAATGTAAATCTCCTTGATGACAGTGGCCTCTAAAATATAATAAAAGGTGTAGCAAATGAGTAGAAACATTTTTAAGTTTTTACGGTAAGTGAACTTTTGCATTTTACAAACACAATTTCACAGTTTACTATTTTGTTTTGGAAAATGAGTGGTTTTTTTGGCTAAATCTTATTTTATTTTTTTTTTTTTTTTTAACTATTTAATTTGCTTGCCTGATACCATGGTACCATATTGTGAAAATATTATAGTAAATAAAATTTTTTTATAAAATCCAATAACAACTTATAAATAGCATATCTGCTCCGCTTTGGAGCTACAAAATGGTTTTCCACCTAAGTGTGTTTTGTGTTCTAGTGAACACATTATTTGTTATTGTGTTCATACTGATGTAAATGAAATAGGCCGAGCCTTCGGCTGAACAAATTTAAGAATATGTTTCCAAAAAAAAAAAAAAAAAATAGAATTACCAATCTGTTTTGTAAACTAAATAAGCAGTAGAATTGTATTATTTAACTGCAACTTATACATACGATTTTTTTTTTTTTTTTTGTTTTTTATTTAGAATTTGTACAATCTGTAATAAATGTAATTACAATAAGAACAAAGGATAAATTACATGGTAGGCAAATATATAATAATACATTGATACAGTAGACTTGTTAGAAGAGGCCAGCCAGAGCTGGTACTTCATGACGTGTGAGATCGTGGATTAGTCAATCAATAGATCGCGACACCACGTTCGCTTTAGGCGCCTTCTGGGGTCACCAGGGATTGTGTGCACGGATAGTTCCGAGATCAGGGGGTTTTTATGGCTAAAGGTTTTGAAGTGTAGGCGTTTGTAGAAGGTTTTGGCAGAGTTAAGGACTGTTGGGATGGAGAGATCTTTGTGGAGGGTATCATTGGAGACGTAAAATGGGGCTTTTGTTAATAGACGGAGACATTTATTTTGAAATGTTTGTATTTTATAGATATTGGATGGTTTGGCAGCTCCCCATAGCTGGATGCCATAGGTCCAAATGGGTTTGAGGAGTAGTTTGTAAATTAAAAGTTTGTTTTGGAGGTTGAGGTGTTTTGTTGTTAGAAGGAAGCATAATTGACGGAGGCGGTTGTTTAAGACGAGACGCTTAGCGTGGATATGAGTTGCCCAAGTAAGACGCCGGTCTAGGTGTAAACCCAGGTATCGAACATTTTGAGCGGTTGGAAGGGGTATGTTATTGAGATAAATATGAGGGCAGTCTGTTTGTTTTAAAGTGAATGTGCAGTGGACGGATTTAGTCTCATTGATTTTTATCCCCCAATCTTTATACCATGTTGATAATAGATTTAGGTGATTTTGGATGAAGTTTGACGCCGTTACAGGATCGGCGTGGAGGGCTAGAAGAGCTTTATCATCGGCAAAGTCACCGGTAGTGGTGTAAGGTGTTGTGGGCTGATCTGAGGTAAAAAGATTAAATAATAAAGGGGCTGCGACAGCACCTTGAGGCACACCAGCACGAATTGAAGATATTTCAGACAAGGAGGAACCTGAACGTACGGCGAAATGTCTATTTTCTAAGTAGGATTTAAATAATAGATAAAAATATGGAGGAAGAAAGGATTTTAGCTTAAAGAGGAGGCCTTCATGCTACACTTTGTCGAAGGCCTGGGCCATGTCTAGGAATGCACCCGTGCATACTAGCTTTTTTTCTAGTGTGTATGATACTTTGTCAACAAGGCGGTGCACTTGGTGTATAGTTGAGTGATTGTGTCGAAAACCAAATTGGGTGTTAGGGAGGTTGATTTCAATGGCAGAGAGGGTACGTTTTAAAATAAGTTTTTCAAAAATCTTGGAAAATAAGGGAAGAAGACTGATGGGTCTATATGATTCCGGGGAGTCCGGGGGTTTTCCTGGCTTGAGAACCATGATGATCACTGAAAATTTCCATAGAATTGGAAAGTAGGAGAGTCTGATTATAGAGTTATAAATGTAAGTTAGTAGGAGTAAAGTTTTTTTTTGGTAGTTGTGTTGCCACTTCTGCAGTAATTAGATCATAGCCTGGGGTTTTTCGTTTAGCAGATTTTTGAATTGCGTGTTTAACTTCACTTGGCCTAATGTGTTTAGGAGGTAAAGTCATGGGTAAAGAGCAGGAGAGGAAACTGCCTACTTTTTCAATTTGGTTTGGACATATAACATTATAGTGTGGTTGGAAGGTAGCCGTTAAGTGGTGGCGATATAGGTTGGCTTTTTCTAGATCACTGATGGCCCAAGTACCGTCGGCTTTTTTCAGAGGAGGTACAAAAGGTTTGGATCGAAGGATTTTCCTTGTATTTTTCCAGAGTGAGTTATTATTGGATGATAAGGAAATAAGATGTCTGGTGAAGTTTTTAGATCTAACTGAGGCTAGAATCCTTTTAAGTTTATTAGATAGATTGTTAAATTTCCGTTTATCAGAGGGGTATTTAGTTCTTTGCCAGGTAGCGCGGGCTCTTCTTTTTTCAGAGATAAGGACTCTTATCTGTAAAGGAAGATTTTCAGTGTGTATTGTAGGAGGGTAAGGAGTGGAACATGACCAAGCTGTTTCTTGAATTGATTTGGTGAGGAGATGTACAGCTTCATCTATCTCATCAGGAGATTTTAGGCTAAGTTTAAGATTGGTTTGATTTTGTAGCGTTAGCCTGAATTTATCCCAGTCCATCCGGCCTTGAATAAGACTAGGTTGTTTTAGTTTATTTAAGGGAGCAGTATCAATTGTTAAAAGGACAGATGAGTGATCAGAGCACAGGTCATTTAGGTTGGATGTCAAGGTATGTAGACTATTTGGGATTTTAGATATGAAAAAGTCGAGAATATCTGGTTTTTTTTCTGTGTGAAGTAGGCCAGTAGGTTGGAGAGGGAGGAGAATGAATTTTATAGTTTTGTGATTGGGTTAGGAATTTAAGAGTGTTTCCACGAGGGTTATTCGCACGACAGCCCCAATGTGTGTTCTTTGCGTTAATGTCACCTCCTATGATGAATTTTTGACCAAGTGTAAGGAAAAAGTTATTAAATTGATTTAAAGTGATGGTATGTCGAGGGGGACAGTATACTGCGTAGATATGTATGGGGATATTGTTTAGTGTAAGGGATATACCAGAAGCTTGTATATGATCTGTTTGATATTGTGGTAGGGGATAGAACACTAGTGAGGACCTAACTATGATGGCGGCTCCGGCATGTGCTGTGCCATCCGGGTGGTTAGTTTTAAAGACTTGAAAGCCAGGTAGATTGAAATGTGAGGAATTTGTAAAATGGGTTTCTGAGATAAGTGCGATGTCAATTCTATTGTTTTGTAGTGTAGCTAGTAGTTCGTTTTTGTGTTTTGTTAGGCCGTTGGAATTCCAAGTTAGGATGAGAAGCGATTTTGAAGTGGTAAGGTTAGTTGACATTATTGGGCTTAATGAGGGTTGAAAGAACTGTAGTGAGGAGGGATATTAGAGGATTAATAATTGACTTAAACTCATCAAGAAATTTAAGGAGTGATATTTCGTTGTTGTTTGTTGGTGTAGGATTTAGGTTGGGTTGGTTACTCCCAGTTACATTTGCATACGAACGTGGTTTTTGCGAGTTTTCGGTGGTTGATTGTAGATGGCGGTGTTCTGGGTTGGAGTTTGGGTTGAGTGGCGGTGGTTGTTGAGGTTTTTTGCTTGAAGTGTTATGTTTGCGGCTTAGTTGCTTGTATATTTGACATCCTTTATAGTTAGCTGGATGTGGTCCTTCACAGAGGGCACACTTAGCTGGTAGGTCTGGTGATTTTTTACAAGAGGGGAGGGGTGGTTGGCCCCACATTTGACACATTTTGGTTGGTGTGCACAGTAGGAACGGGTGTGGCCATAGGCTTGACAGTTCTGACATTGAGGTATCTGTCGTCTCTTATAGGGTTCCTCAATTTTAACCTTTGTATGTAGAAGGGAGGAAATATCAAATATGTTACTGTCACTACCTTTAGGGTCAATATCCACAAAAAAGAGGGGCAACGGTGTTTTTGTAAGCTGATGTTTAATGTTGGTGACATTTTTGACAGTGTGGCCTATTTCTTCTAGTGCTGAGGCAATATCTGTTTCTGGGGTGGATGGATGTAAATTTCTAATAACAACTCTTAAAGATTTGTCTGATATTAACTGATAAGTGTGATATTGGGCGTCAATTTCTTTTAAGAAATGTATTATTTTCCTATAATTATCTGGGGTATCTGTCTGTATTTTGAGTTGATTCGTTGTCGATTTACAAGAAAAAGTGTCTGGGCCAATGATCTCCAAAAAACTTTTTCGCAAGCCTATGAAGTCAAGAACGCCTTTGATAAAAATGGGTGGAGGTAGCATGCTTTTCGGTGCATTATTGTTGGTATCCGGCTGCTCCTGATTAGTATCATTAAATATGTTATCGTCAACGTCGGGTTCTTCAGTAGTGAGAACAGAATAGCGGTTTGAAGTTACAAATAACTTTGATTTCTTTATGTTGTTAGTAAGTGGTGATTGCGGTGGGGAGGAGGAAGATGATAATGGACGTTTATTGTCATTAGTTGGGTTTTTATTTTTTTTGTTGTTGACTATCTGGTTTCGTACAATTTTAATAGGCGATACGGGACCGTCAGAAGTGGTTGGAGTAGCCATGTCGCTGTGTGTTATCGAAAGTCCAAAGGTCACCACACGCAGCGGAGCGTCGGTGCCTCACGTTTGTAATGAGTGTATAGCAGACACGCGAAAATTATGTATAATAATATTAGCAATATTACTTGGTGCGAACTTATGAAAATTAAGTCTCAGCAAGGCTAGTTAAGTGTAGAGTACAACACTCGTCGTCTGGTGTGAAATGCAGATTTTTTCCGTGTGGGGTAGAGCCATAGAATTGAACATAACTCGAGAGCGGAATAAAATGCGTACGCACTAGCGGACTGTTCGCGCGGAACTAT
>NW_026095883.1:0-26823 GCF_023614345.1 Adelges cooleyi | reverse complement strand
TATTGTATAACGATTCGTACGAGACCGATGGACTGCATTACCTATATACGCATTTCGTAGATACAACACCAGACAAGTTTGACTTGGAATTGATTTCCAGATACTTTTTCTACATGATCAAATGTTTACTCATAAAGTATGGAACATTTAATGGTGTCGTAATTATCGTAAACGAAGAAGGCTTCCAATACAGTCATTTTTTTACAATTAAGGCGATATTATTCACTGTTTCCATATTTATCAAAACTCTTACACGTACGTATAAAATACAGTAATGGACAATGTTTAAAAGAATAACAACTTTAAATATCCATAATTTATATATATATATATATAAATATAAATAATAATTTAAAAGCCTTTTTTGAATTTTCAAAGTCGGCCTTACCGTTCCGGTTAAAACAAATTTACGTGTTGAATGCAAGTAAAACGGTCAAAGTTCTTTATAAGATATTTACTGGGTTTCGTGCTGAATCAGCTGTAAGCACGGTAAGCTTTGATATGGTAATAAATAAATCACAATAAATATGTATAATGTAATATTGATTTGACGGTAGGTTGTACTTTACGGTGTAAACTCGCAAGAAGTGTACAAGCATGTTCCTAAAAAAATTATGCCCAGGGAATATTTAAACGGTGAAGGGCTGAGTTATAAAGATCAAGACAGTAACTACAAAGATGTCATGTTATTATTTAAAATTCTCTAGAAATTTAATGATTATGATGAAATATTTTGTTTTGCAGAGGAAACATATGCCCTTATGGAAAAGTTACACCGTCAAGATGAACCCAAAAAAGCAGTTATATATAAATGATATATAAAAATGTATAAATGTATTTTTTCTTATCATTCATATTTAAATTAAAAAAGGTAGTATTTAATATTTTTAATTAGTACCATCTCTCCGACAGTTAACCAACTTAAATTGTATAATGGTTATAATAATAAAGATAAGTAAACAAAAATAACTAAAGACTACAAGTCATATTTATATAGAAAATAAATTGTTTACTGTATTCTTATAACGATAACTATTTTCTTAAGATAATAAAAATCTAGTAAAAATAAAGGTTAATTCATTATTCATCATCAAATATTTTATATTCATATTCTTAGTCATGGAATTGAAGCTTTCAAAACTTCTTGTACCCATTTTGTTTTTATTATTTCAATAGTTAATAAAACCTATAAAATATATAATGTTATTTATTTATTTATCAAATAAATATATTTTTTTTTAATTAGAGTCACTATTCCACTATGAGAGAGAAAAGGTTGAGATGGTTCCATCATGTTATGAGAAGAGACGGAATACAGAGTGATATGATGGTAGTAGGGGTGATTGAACGAGAAGTAGGAGACCGAGCTCTATAGAGGTGTAGGACTAAGGAGGCCGACCCCGTGTAGTTGGGAGTGTAAGGCGAAGATAAAGAAGAAGAAGAAGATTCGACATTTGCCCCTACTTTGACAGACTGTCAGTCTGTCTGATAATTTTAAGGGATTGAAAATTGATGATTTTTAAGAGGTTTTATATAGGCAATATTTAAGAAACATGGGGTTTTAGTAATTGTCGACTCTATCAAATTTATTGTGATATTGATTTTCAGGTTTTAAAATAAGGGTTATTAAAACGCACGAGTAATGATTTTAATGGCAAGTCATCTCCTCAAACTCTATACTTATCATTGTTTGGTCTCATTTAGATTGTGCTTCTTAATTTTGATTCACTGATAGTATCACCCAAAATCAAAGTTTATCTAATGTTTAAAATTTTTTTTTAAAACCCCATTTTTGTTATAAATGCCACATTACTCGTAGCTTTTTTAATAACCTTAAAAAATAATATTTTCATTACTTTTATTTCATTAATAATTATATTTTAGTCATAAGGTTCAGGGTATAATATTTAACTTATTTTGTACCTAAAAGAAACTAATAAGTAATCTAAAAAAATATTCGAATTTGCGTATTTTTTTTTTGGCAATTTTTAATTTAACCCTTTTCAGATTTGATTTAAAAATTTGAAATTCGATTTACGGTTCAAACGTGTTTTTAACATATTAGAAAAAAGTACCTTGACCACTATTCACCAATCATTTAGTTGGCGAGGCACGAAAGTATGGTTAATGATTCTTATGTAGTTGTCTGTAGCTCAACTCAGTGTGTTAGTGTAAAGACTTATTAATAGAAACAAAGTGTTTATCCGTCATTTTATTTGGTCATTTATTTATTTTATTATAATTTAATTATCTTTAATAGTCCGGTTATAGTTATCCTGGTTCACTATATTTCTTGGGAAGAGAATGCAGCCCAGGAATCCAATTTCATTGACTCGCAATGAGTTGGCTGTTCTCGATAAAAATTGGATACATAAAATAATTAAATAGTCATTATAAAGTATTTGGTCAAGGAAGTCCTATCTGTATAGTCGTCTTTGAGCGGAGTAGTTCACCAGTCTCTATTAGGATAGGTAGCCTTGGAATTGGATAACCAGATAGATCTGACTTTCGAACGAGTTTTGTGTAGTCTCCCGAATAGCTGGCAAGCAGCTTGAGAGCTGATAACCAAAACTAAAGCGATATAATATACAAACGTTAGTTTGATCAGAGTAAAATACAATCATGCACATCAAAAAGTCCTACCGCCTGTTCTTTTTATTTTAATTTTTATTATTACAATTAAAAATATTTTTATTGACTGCTAAATTATGGTTCACGCACACATAGCAACCTGGAAATTTACATCGGTTAATAAAAGTAGTTTACCCCTTTTTTAGGATTTTTCTTTAATAAAAAAAAATGTTGACTATAGATTTAATTTGGATTAGGTAATCTACCTTAGGTCTAACTTTCAAACATATTTTCTTAACACACAATTAATTAATTTGATCCTATCCGGTTCTGTTTCTGGAACGAATTGACCTATTTGTTATAGGTTATTGTAAATGTTGATATTTGAATAAACGTTTCAATTGTTTTGAATAACTTAGGAAAGAGGCCAATGTAGGGTGCAATACAATTTAAAATAAAAATGTAGTGCGAAAATACATAAACATCTGTTCAACATAGTTTTGAAAAACATTAGTTGCTTACAGGATACGAAAAATCTGCCCAAGTCTTAAAATTAATAACAAAAACTAATTCAGTAATGTACATTCAGCCACTTGCGTATGATCTATCATTAATAATTTAGTGATAGATTGTTTTTTGGTCAATTTAATCATGAACAAGCAACAGAGTTATCTGGCAATTAGGTTCTTCATGGTTTTTGTAATCCAAGGTAATACAAATAATTTTGTATAATTTTCTTTTAATTATATATACATTATCCATAGTAATAAAATAACTAGCAAGTTGGTTCGGAGAATATATATAAATAGTTATTTAGTTTATTTTTCTAATTTATTTAAGCTTCGGCAACTTTGGTCATTAGTTTTTTGGTTTTTTTAGTTGGTTTTTGTCAAGGGTCCGGATAATGTTCTATAATATATAATATTATATATAATATATAACTTATTTGGTTCAATCCGACTTTGTCACAACTAAATATTACTAATATTATTTTTCCTAATTAAACAAGTTTATTGTTACACATTTGTTGTTAATTATTATTACTATTTTTTATAATAACTTCTAGAAGGTGTACAGTTGAAAGTAAAATGTTTAGATGTTTTGTTTTCGTCATTTTTTTTTATGCTACATAGGCTAGGTTTAAGCAAAGCTGTTGAAAAAATTGTTTTTGGAAAAAAATTTGATTGTAATGGGTTCACAGCAGATGTTCAGCAAACATTTTTTCGAACAGCAATGCTTCAACTTGGCCTATGTAACATGAACAAACAACAACGAACAAAAAACCACTGAATATTTTACTTTAAAATATATATCTTCTAAAATAAGCAATAAGCTACCCCGGAAAAAACAAAATGTGTTTTTAAGAATCACACCTATAATTTAAAAAGGCCAGTACAGTTGGCTGGAGGCATGGTGGGGGCGGAGAGGTCAGATGTGTTCAAGAATACGAAAAATAAGTCTGTAAATAAATATTAAAAGAATATCTGCTATGACCACTTTACAGAAAATAGTTCTTCGGAAATCGTAGATATTGATTTAAATAGAATTGACCTATATATTATAATAAACAAATAATAACGAACAAAAAATCACTTAATACATGTCTATAATTTAGATCTGTATCTTCAAAAAGCGACGATACGTTTTGTATCGTTTAATAATGTAGACAAAAGAAGAAACTCATTTTTACAATTTATTTTTTTTTCTATGGAAATTTTTAAGTTGCTATTGACCATATTGTGTTTTATTATTTATGTTTCTGATCGTTTGAATTGGGTTGCACAATGGTACCATATTGGTATACTTATTAGAGGGAATTCAAATGTTTTTTTTACACTTTTTATAAATATGATATTATGAACATCAAAATATAATAGACCTATCTTTTAAGTAATTTCCAGTTGTTAAACCATAAAATGCCATCAAAAAAAACAATTAGAAACCGTTTCCTTCTTGGCATTGTAAATGAAGAAATTGAATTTTTCTACTTGAGACCCACCAAAGTACTATCTGCATATGTATTTGGATCTGTAGAAGTTTTGTTTGAGAAAATCGGTTGATAGGAAATAAGTTATCGTCATTTCAGCCACAAACAAAAAACCACAACTTTATAAAAACAAACCTTCTTAGCTATCGCATCGATGCTCAAAATGTACTATCTAGCAATAAACTATTTACGTGATCTAGTAATACAATTTTAATATAGATATTGCAGGGTTTCGATTGTATGATTCAACTATTAGCTTCGAAACAGTTCTGATAGAGGTGCAAGAAAAATATAAAGAAATAACTAAAGAAAACATTGATAAAGTGATAAAGCTTGGAGAGAATAAGGCAGGCTTTCCGGAAATAAACCGTACGTATTTTGCTATTAATTTCATAACATTTTTGTTTTTATTGGTATTTTTTTTTCGTTACAAAATTGTATACATTGTGTAGTTTGCTTTTATAATTAACTGCTGATGAACATTAAACCCTGATAACTTAATTTTTGTCAGTTCTCATATTAATTATTTTCGGTTTTCACAGCTAAAGAAATTATCTATTTTTTTCACGCTGCAAACTTTGACGTAAATAAAACTGTTGATTTGATAGTGAACCATTATGAAGTTCTGAAAAAACTACCAACTATATTTAACTCTGAAGGTAGAGATCCAGAAGAATGCGAGTTAGAAGAAGCTAGAAAAATCGTGTAAGCAGCAACCATAATTTAAATATTTAATTTTATATAAACCCTGCTAAGGTTTATGTGAAAATTTTTGCAATCTGTTAAAAATTTGACATTGTGGGGTCGGGGTATAGTGAAGACGGCGAGGCCACCACTTTACAGGAATGATTACAACTGAAATTGATAAAAGTCTCTTGATGCGAATCAGTAGTTAGTATTTTCAATTCAGTAAAGTCCAAACCAAGCACAGTATAAATCAGCACAGTAGGGAAGTATTAATGTGTGGTGCAGTGTTTACAAATTAGTATCAAAGCGTTTATTTGAAAGCGATTTCATCTGAGTTAATCAGTAAAGTGGGATCGAGGCATAATGGGATCAAAGCATAGTGGGGACGACGATGTCACAGGTCTACAGAAATGATTATTAATAACGCTGATATAACCACCTAACCTAACCTTATCCCCTTTGTCCAAAGTAGAAACTAGATGAAATTTGTGATTTATAGAGACACAAAAAAAGCTCACATCATTGCAAAACCAATAGCATCGCTGCCCCGCTTCGAAGCAAAATTATTTTTAAAAAGTTTTTCAGCCGAGTCTGCAGCCACGAAAAAGCATTTTCATGTCTCATTGAAGTACCGAATAAATTTAGAGTAGTGTTATAGATCAAGCTAGTATCCAAGGTGGCTAGTAAACATATCAAGTTTCTGGCTAATATCTGGCCGTAAAAAATTCATTTTTGCTCCTTAAACTATTTTGAATTTATTATCTAGTTCTAGCTTGATCGTTGTAAATACAACACTTAATTTAAAATAACAATGCAACACTCTTGTGGTAACACTTTTATCGGTTATGTGCCTAAGCTAATTCCAACCCAATCCTCATTCCCGCCCATAACCACATTTCCACCCCCTCTTCTTTTATCTCTTACCCCCATCTCAAATCTCCTATCTCTTACCACTATCGCTACCCCTATCTTGCTCTCTCTCTCTCCTATTTCCTATCTCCCATATACTACCCCGCTATCTCCTATCTCTTACACCCTATCTCCTATTTCTGACCCTCTATCTCCTATCTCTAATCTCTTATCAGTTAACAACGTGACCGCCACCCATTGCCAACCCCAATCCCACACCCACTCCCGCTATCATCCCAGCTTCCCCCCCCCCAGCGTAACGCTTTTTTGTGACAGTTTATTGATATGAAAATGTCAAAAATGTTTCATCAAAGGATTCTATAATCATTTTCCTACGTTTGCCTTTTCCGGTCAAGTTCAGTCAAAAACTAAAATTATAAATCTGATTCCGTTGAATGTTGAATTAATAGTGTAACTACTAACTCTTAAATATAAGGTATGGCTCTGATCTTTTTACTCTAATACGCATGAGATACGCCCGCGCACTATTATGCTCAGATTCCGGTATTTTTATTATTTGAATGATTTTATAATCAAAACCACTTTTCTAGAACTATTCTATATTTTATCCAAACCCTTATTATAAAAAAAAAGTCGTTCCTTGACAGGTAGGCACATTTTTTCCATGTTAAGAAAATGATAATATATCATGATATGGTTATTTTTAGGAGTTGTTCTATATTGCATAACGATTCGTATGCGACCGATGGACTGCATTACATATATACGCATTTCGTAGATACAACACCAGAAAAGTTAGACTTGGAAATGATTTCGAGATACTTATTCTACATGATAAAATGTTTACTCATAAAGCATGGAATATTTAATGGTATCGTCATAATCATAAACGAAGAAGGCTTCAAATTAGGACATTATACAAAATTATGGAACTATCGCAAACTATTCCCACATTTATCACAACTCATACTCGTACGTACAATCTCAACGTGTAACCATGTAATGGTCAATGTTTAAAAGAAAATACAACTTTAAATGACCATAAACTATAAATAAATAATAAAAAAAAAACACTTTTTTGAATTTGCAAAGTCGGCCCTACCGTACCGGTTAAAACAAATTTACGTGTTGAATGCAAGTAAATTGGTCAAAGTTCTTTATAATGCAATCGTTGCCCGTTGTGAAAAATCTGACCTGAGCAAGGTAACCTTTAAATTTGCAAATAAATTAGGTTTTGTTTAATTAATAACTATATTATTATAAATATGTATAATGTAATATTGATTTGACGGTAGGTTGTATTTTTTTGTGAAAACTCGCAAGAAGTGTACAAGCATGTTCCCAAGAAAATTATGCCTAATGACTATTTAAACGGTGAAGGGCTGAGTTATAAAGAGCAAGCCAGTAACTATAAAGATGTCATGTTATTATTAAAAATTCTCTAAAAATTTAATGAATATGATGAAATATTTTGTTTTGTAGAGGAAACATATGCCCTTATGAAAGAATTACACCATAAGGATGAACCAAAACGTCGTGAAATCCCGATTACTGTGGGTTAAATATATTTTAAATTGTTTTCATCTGTATTAAAATTAATAATGGTAGTTTTCAATTTCGTTAATAGCACAAGCTCACTATCAGTTATCCGTCTTAAATGGTATAATGTTTTTAACAATAAAGATAAGTAAAAATTACTAAACATTACAAGTCATATCCATCATAAAAATTTGAAGGAAAGCAAAATTAAAAATATATTATTTATTGTATTCTTATAACGATAACTATTTTCTTTAGATAATAAAAATCTAGTAAAAATAAAGGTTAATTCCATTATGCATCATTAAATATTTTATGTTCATATCCTTATTTATGAAATTTAAACTTTCAAAACTTCTTGTACCAATTTTGTTTTTATTATTTTAATAATTAATAAAACCTATAAATGTAATGTTATTTGTATATTTAATATTTATCAAACAAATATTGTTTTGTTTTGTAATTAAATAAAGATGCTATTCCCTTCTACGTCGACAGACTGGCAGCTGTAAAAACCATCAATTTTTTTTTTAGGTTATTGTGGAAGTCGATTTTTTAATGCTGTTTCGTTTACCTTATTCTAATTACTATTATTTTTAACTGAAGGAGTGCAAATGTTTTCTCGATTTCAAATTTTTATGTGTAGAACAGAAATAAGGTCTGAAAATATATGCCCTTATAAAAGAATGACACCAAGTATTCGTGATATCCCGGTTACTGAAGAATAAATATATGTTAAATTGTTTTCATCAGTATTTACATTAAAAATAGTAGTATTTAATTTTGTTAATAGTACAATCTCACTAACAGTTATCCATCTTAAATTTTATATTGTTTTTATTAATACAGATAAGTAAAAATGACTAAACATTATAAGTCATATTCAACAAAAAAATGTAAAATAAAACAAAATTAAAAACATATTATTTGTTGTATTCTTAAACGATAGTTTTTTTTTTAAGATAACACAAATCTATCACAATCAGATAATACAAATATAGTAAAAATAAAGGTTAACTCATTATTTATCATGAAATATTTTATGTTCATATCCTTAGTTATAAAAATAAAACCTTCAAAACTTCTTGTTCCAATTTTGTTCTTATTTTTTGTTATTTCATTTATTAATAAAACCTATAAATGTAATATTGTTTGTTGATATATCAAACAAATATATTTTTTTTAATAAAAGTCACTATTCCTACTTACATTGACAGACAGATTTATATAAGCTGTTTCGTTAACTTAAAAAAGCTAATGATACGAACACTACAAAGTTGAGGAATTTGAAAAATTCAAAGAGTTTTTAACACCGTTTTATTTAAAATATCAAAAATCCATTACCATAATAACCTAAAAAAGAGGCCATTAGTCGGGTGCCATATAATGATGTTTACTGGATTTTGTGCGAAAATACATAAGCATGTGTTCAAATATGTTTTCAAAATATTTTAGTTGTATAAAGAATACGAAAAATACGCCTAAGGTTCAACTACGAGTAAACAATTCATTTTTTTTCTTCAAAAAACCATTTTTTGAACGGTTATAGCCTATGTATTATAAAAAAAATAATCACTTTTTAGTAAAATGCCAAATTTCGAGGTTACCTATAAACCAAAAAATAAAAAACAAATTGTTAAAAAAAGTCATGAATCAAACAAGTATGTATCAGAATAAAAAAAAAGTCTTGACATTTTGACCTTAAGTTAGTAAAAAATTACAACGAAATTTTTTCAATTTTCATTTTTTTTTTTTCAACTTTTAAGTACTTAAAACTTTGGAATAATAATTCAAGTAAGTATGAAAAGGACACTTAAATTAAAATTGTTCAGTAAAAATTTCATTTCGCTATCATAATTAGTCATGAAGAAACGTGATCGAGAACTTAAGGTATTTTCAAAAAAAATTTTGGAAAATAGTATCGCCTGAGTTCAAAAATAATTAAAAAAAAAATGTTTTTCTTCATTTTTCTGATTTTATGGAACTATCTGCATAGGATATGTAAATTTGAGGCATTTCGCATACACATAAGGTGATTTGGCAAGGAATGACCCTTTAATGTGTAATACATGTGTATATTTATTTTAACTTTATCATATGGTTGTATGAATTCAATAGTATATATGCACATAATTGAAAATGACGTGAACAAGTGCCACCCAGCTCCATCTACAAACATTGGACGAAAGCGTCCAGTTCTTGTTCTTATTACCTATTGTAACAACTCAGTCTGTCGTCAGTAGCTTAACATTCCTGTTCTCTCTAACCACTCGTCTTAGTCAGTCGTCGGTCAGGCGTAGTCCCTCTGTGAACTCTTAAGTCTAGTATTTTAGCCATGCTTATCTGCTACTCATCAATCATTTAGTAGGTGAGGCACGAAAGTATGGTAAATGATCCTTATGTATTTATCTGTAGCTCAACTCAGTGTTCTAGTGCAAAGACTTATTAATAGAAACAAAGTGTTCATCCGTTATTTTAATTGGTCATTTATTTATTTTATTATAATTTAATTATCTTTAAAGAGTCCGGTTATAGTTATCCTGGTCCACTACATTTCTTGGGAAAAGAATGCAGCCCAGGAATCCAAGTTAATTGATTGCCAATGAGTTGGCTGTTCTCGATAAGAATTGGATACTTGAAATAATTAAATAGTCATTATAAAGTATTTGGTCAAGGAAGGCCTCTCTGTATAGTCGTCTTTGAGCGGAGTAGTATACCAGCCTTTAGGATAGATAGCTTTGGAATTGGATAACCAGATAGATCTGACTTTTAAACTAGTTTTGTGTAGTCCCCCGACTAGTTATCAAGCAGCCTGAGAGGAGATAACCAAAACTAAAGAGCACAAAATACAAACGTTAGTTTGATCAGAGTAAAATACAATCATACACTAAGTCAGCAGCAGATGTGTTAAACGTAAATTTGTGTGCCAGAAAAACGTATCAGTACCTAAAAATAAAGACTGATCTAGAGTAGACGCAAGCATGTTTCTTAAAAAAGATCTTAAAAAAGTAATAAATTTACATAACCTACAAAGTTGCTACTCCGAGTACGTCGCTGGACAAGAATCAAGGTACGTACAATACAACATTTCATAACACATTTTACAGTAATAATAATGATTAATGTAATAAAGAAGGTTTAGAACACATCCATTATAACAAAGTCCTAACTCCTCTTCTTTTTATTTTAATTTTTATTATTACAAATAAAATTATTTTTATTAAATGCTAAATTACGGTTCACGCACACATAGCAACCTGGAAATTTACATCGGTTAATGTGTAGTTTTCCCCTTTTTTAGGATTTTTCCTTAATAAAAAAAAGTTTCACTATAGAGTTAATCTGGATTAGGTAGTCTACCTTAGGTCTAACTTTCAAACTTATTTTCATAACACAAAATTAATTCATTTGATCCTATCCGGTTCTGTTTCTGGAACAAATTGACGTATTTGTTATAGGTTATTGTAGTTGTTATCATTTGAATAAATGTTTCAATTGTTTTGAATAACTTAGGAAAGAGGCCAATGTAGGGTGCAATACAATTTAAAATATAAATATAGTGTATGTTTGCGCATAGGATCTTACGGAAAGTTAAACTAAAAGTAAGTTAATTTTGCACTAAGAACGACTAGTGGACTGTAACATTTTACTATATAAAATTTATTATTTTTCTTACACAACGGAGCGGCATAGTCGAGCTTGCCCGAGTTCGCGGGGCTAAGCTTATACATTGACTAAACCGGTCCTAACAATAACGCGTACAGACGGTCTAGCCGATTACGATAAAAGGTAGAAGGGAGCAAACTCAACAGTGTATGAATTAATTGATGTTTACGGTATATCATGCGAAAATACATAAACATCTGTTCAACATTGTTTTTAAGAATATTATTTGCTTACAGAATACGAAAAATCTGCCCAAGGCTTAAAATTAATAATAAAAACTAATTCAGTAATGTACATTCAGCCACTTGCGTATGATCAATCTGCTATATTTAATAATTTAGCGATACGTTTCTTTTTGGTCAATTAAATCATGAACAAGCAACAGAGTTATCTGGCTATTGGGTTCTTCGTGGTTTTTGTAATCCAAGGTAATGCAAGTAATTTTATACGTTTTTCTATTAATATTATATTGTATACATTATCCATAGTAATAAAATAACTAGCAAGTTGGTTCGGAGAATATATATAAATAGCTATGTAGTTTATTTTTCTAATTTATTTAAGCTTCAGCAACATTGGTCATTAGTTTTTTGGTTTTTTCAGTTGGTTTTTGTCAAGGGTCCGGATAATGTTCCAATATAAATATAGGAGCAAAAATATTTTACGCATTTATTTATTCCAGAACAAAAAAAATGTATTTGGTTCGATCCGACATTTGTTACAACTACATATTACTTATATTATTGTTCCTATTTAAACAAGTTTATTGTAACACATTTATTGTTAATTATTATTACTACTTTTTTTCATAACTCCTAGAAGGTATATGTTTTAAAGCAAAATATCTAGTTGTTTTTTGTTCGTCATTATTTTTTTTATTTTACATAGGCTAGGTTTAAGCAAAGCTGTTCAAAAAATTGTTTTTTGAAAAACGTTTTATTGTAATGGGTTCACAGCAGATGTTCTTATAATATTTTTTACATACTTTAGTTTTACACTACACATGAACAAGTGAAACAAGAAAACATTGGTGTTTTTACAACTAAATATTTTACATTTAAACATTATACCTTTTAGTCAGAAAACAAATATTAAAAGAACATCTGCTGTGACCCTATTACAATAAAAGGTTCTTCGAAAAACCTTTTTTTTTAACAGCTACACTTTAACCTGGCCTATGTAGCATACAAAAATAATAACGAACACAACACCACTAAATATTTTACTTAAAAATATGTACCTCAGAAATAAGCAAAAAGCTACCATGAAAAAAACAAAAAATTTTTTTATAAGATTTTCAACTATAATTTAAAAAGGCCAGTACAGTTGGGGGAGGCATGGTGGGGGCAGAGAGGTCACAGGTGTTCAAGAAAATACGAAAACTGAAATTGATATAATCACATTCAATTAAACACTGATGCTAGTCTGTAGAAAACTTTTAGCTACATTGCGGAATTGTTTTTTTTTGTATTTCTAGACCAACGATATCTTGTTAAACTGCTGAACTAATTTCTTACTTTAACAAGTCTAAAGTTCAGAAATTGTACATAAAAAGCACTTTATCTAGTCATATATTTTAAAAATGTCTTCCTTCCCCTTTAAAATCAAGAAAAACATACTGAAAAAAATAAATATTATTCAACTTAAAATTATGGTGATCTATAATTTGTTTAAAGTTATAAAGCCTGTTAAGTTATATATAATTGTCTAATTAGTTCCAAATTTGTACAGAATATTCATTAAACATCGGACTACCGATAAACATCGTTAAACCAAAAATATATCAAAAAGCCTGTTTTTATTTTAACGATTTTTACCTTATTTCGCTTTTTAGAAGAAGTCTTAGGATTTAATATAGATGTATAACACATATAGTAAGCTCAATAGTTTCTTGTCAAACTTTATTTTTTTAAGAAAAAGAAAAAAAAATGGGGGGACCAAAATGCATAGCATCCAAATTTTTATTTTACACATATACATAACTTAGGTATATGTTAGACCTATCTGCTGAGTAATTTCAAGCTTTTAAACTCTAAAATTCCATCTAAAAACAACCACTTAAAATCCCTCTCTTTGTTGGATTTTGTGGATGAAGAAATATTTCTATTTTAGACCCACCATGGTACTATCAACATATGTATTCGGATCTATAGAAGTTTTTTTTTGAGTAAATCGGCTGACCGGAAATAAGTTATAGTGACATCAGCCACAAACAAAAACACATCTCTATAAAACCATACCTTTTCAGCTGTCGCACCAATGCTAAAAATGTACAAAATATAAACTATTTACTTTAGGTAGTATTACAATTTTAATATAGGTATTGCAGGATTTCGAATGTATGATCCAACTGTTAGCTTGGAAACAGTTTTGAAAGAGGTACAAGAAAAATATCCTAAAATAACTGAAGAAAACATTAATGCAGTTATAAAGCTTGGAGATAAAACTGAAGGCTTTCCGGATATAAACCGTACGTCCGTTGCTATTAATTTCATAAAATTTTTGTTTCCATTGGTGTTTTTATTGGTTATAAAATCGTGTATATTGTGTATTTTGCATTTATAATTAACTGCTGAAAAACAATTAACACTGATAACGTAATTTCTTTAATTTCTTATACTAATTTTTTTTTCGGTTTTAATAGGCAAAGAAATTATCTATTTTTTTCACGCCGCAAAATTTGATGTACAAAATACTGTTACATTGATGGTCCATCATTATGATGTTCGGGAAAATTTACCAACTATATTTAACTCAAAGGGTAAAGATCCAGAAAAAAGCGATTTAAAAGAAGCTAGTGAAATCCTGTAAGCAGCAACCATAATTTGAATATATATTTTTACGGTATAAATACTACCACAACCATGCACACCGGTTTTTATTTTATATACTTATAATTAGGCGCACGTTATATAAGTTGTTATACAATTTTCGTTCCCTTATAGTATCTAAATTTCACTTCCCAATTATATAAATAACTACTCATACTCCCAGTATCCTGTTCACTTTTTTTCGTGTAAAATAGTAATATAGAGCTCTTCCAAAATTACCTTCGCAACCTTTATAAGTATATTATAACCCTACTAAGGTTTTATTTGGACGATTTTCGGATATATCCACATCAATAGTTATAGGCCAACGTTTCGGACTCATTGCAGAGTTAATCTTCAGGGCAGTAATGGGCTCGACTGTTCAGCTGCCGTGACCATACTGACTGCCCGCTCATTGCTTACTGCTATTTATACGTACAGTGTCCTTGATGTCATGTTTCACGACCAACGGGGATCGAGCATATAGTCGTATCACAATATGTTATGACAAGTATTGCAGGTGCAGAAAAGGCAGACCTAAATGTAGGGAATGGCAAAAAAACGCATAAGAATACGGAATAACATCACTCATCTCGACTTGTCATAACATGTTTTGATACGACAATACATTCGATCCCCTTTGGTCGAGAAACGTGACATCAAGGACACAGCACGTATAAATAGCGGTAAGGAATGAGCGGGCAGTCAGTACATTCACGGCAGCTGAACTATCGAGACAATTATCGCCCTGAAGATGGACTCTGCAATAAGTCCGGAACGTCGGCCTATAAATATTGACGTGGATATATCCGAAAATCATCCAAATGATATATCAATCCATCAAAACTTTAACGCATTTCTACTATGGTTTATACAAAAGTTCTTGGGATTTGTTCAAAAAAAGAAAATGTCAGTACAGCGGGGTCTTGACATCGTGGGGTCGAGCCATATTTAAGACGGCGAGGTTTTCAGTTAACAGGAATGATTACAGCTGATGTTGATAAAAGACGCTTGATGCGAATAAGTAGTTAGTCTTTTCAATCCAGTAAAGTCCAAACCAAGCACAGTATATAAATTGTATTTACGTTATTACGTTATACGTTTATTTAAAAGATATTGTATCCCAGTAAGCCATTGCAGTCGGGTCGAGGCATATTGGGATCAAAGCATTATGTGGACGGAGAGGTCACAGGTTTACAGGATTTATTATTATTGAAGCTGATAAAACCACCTAACCTAACCATAAGCACTTCCCCCCAAAGTACCAATAAAACTTTGTGAAAATAAGAATTTGTGTTTTATAGAGTTCCTACTCGGTATGTATGTATTTCTTGATGGAATTCCAGAGTTTTCTGAAATAATTATATTATAAAAAATATCTGGTCTACTGTTGATTTATTTCCTCTGAAATCACTTTGGTAGTCCCCCTATATTTTTTTTCGCAAAAGGCTTGTCTCTTTCCAGAATACAATAGCTATCTTATATGTCACATTCACTAAGGCTACACCTCTATAGTTGTTACGTTCCTTTTTATGTAAAGGGCGAATCAGATAGAATGATATTGTTATATTTTAGGAGTTGTTCTATATTGCATAACGATTCGTACGAGACCGATGGACTGCATTACATATATACGCATATCGTAGATAAAAGACCATCCATGTTTGACTTGGAAAAGGTTTCCAGATACTTTTTCTACCTGATAAAATGTTTACTCGTAAAGTATGGAACATTTAATGGGGTCGTAATTATCATAAACGAAGAAGGCTTCCAAGTCAGACATTTTTTACATTTAGGGCGATATTATAAACTATACCCACATTTATCAAAACTCTTACATGTACGTATAAAGTAATATGTAATGGACAATGATTAAACGAATAACAACTTTAAATATCTATCATTTATATATATATATATATATATATATATATATATATATATATATATATATATATATATATATATATATATATAAATAATAATTAAAAACACTTTTTTGAATTTTTAAAGTCAGCCTTACCGTTCCGGTTAAATAAAATTCATGTGTTGAATTCAAGTAGAGCGGTCAGACTTCTTTATGATGCATTCCCTAATGCTGCTGAGCACACGGTAAGCTTTGAATTTGCAAATAAAGAAAGTTTTGTATAGTTAACAACTATATTATTATAAATATGTATAATATAATATTGATTTGACGGAAGGTTGTACTTTACGGTGAAAACTCGCAAGAAGTGTACAAGCATGTTCCCAAGAAAATTATGCCTAATGACTATTTGAACGGCGAAGGGCTGAGTTATAAAGAGCAAGCCAGTAACTATAAAGATGTCATGTTATTATTTAAAATTCTCTAGAATTTTAATGATTATGATGAAATATTTTGTTTTGTAGAGAAAACATATGCCCTTATGAAAGAGTTACACCGTCAAGATGAACCCAAAGAAGAAGTTATATATTAATGATATATAAAGATGTATAAACATATTTTTTTTTTTCATTCATATTATTTAAATTAAAAAAGGTAGTATTTAATTTTGTTAACAGTACCATCTCTCCGACAGTTTATGAACCTAAATTGTATAATGGTTATAATAATAAAGATAAGTAAGTAAAAACAACTAACGGCTACAAGTAGTATTCATACAAAAAAATCAATTGTTTACTGTATTCTTATAACGATAACTATTTTCTACTAAAAACTATTAAGTCAGTCAAGTTAAATCTATTCATCATTATATATTTTATGTTAATATCCTTAGTTATGAAAATAAAACTTTCAAAACTTCTTGTTCCTATTTCGCTCTTATTATTTCAATTATTAATAAAACCTACAAATGTAATCTTATTTGTTTATATACCAATCAAATATTGTTTAATAAGAGAAACTATTCCTCCCTACATTGACAGACAGATTTTTAAATGCTGTATTGTTTACTTAAAAAAGCTAAAGATATGAAAAATTCAAATTTGAGGTATTTGAAAAATTTAAAGAGTTTTTAAACACAGTTTTATTTGAAATATCAAATATCCATTACCACAATACCTTAAAAAAAGCGGCCAGAAGTCAGGTGCAGTATATTTTCAGATAGCGTATAAATGTATTGATGTTTACTGGATATAGTAATTTTAAATATTATACGTTTTAGTTTGAAAATAAATATTAAAAAAAACATCTGCTGTGACCCCATTGCAATAAATGATTCTTCGAAAAACAATTTTTTGAACACCTACGCTGTTAATATTTTACTGCAAAATATATACCTCCGAAATAAGCAATAAGCTACCATGAAAAAAACAAAATGTTAATTTAAATAAAAATTGGATTTTTAATTTTAGGGTGGATACGATTAGGGTTGATCGTCTGGCTAAAATAACTTGTTGCTGTTTTTACCAATTTGTACATATACAAGCTGTCCCGACCCGGCGTTGCCTGTGTATTTGAATAGCCACACAATCAGCTGATCGGATCACTGTGGTATGAGAACTATAGAGATGTATCGATAACTATTGATACTATTGATAGTCATAATTAATTAAGAAATGTATATATAAAGATATACAATACAATGAACAATTTTTAATACCGGTTGACTGATGATTCAATCATACTTAGCGAACTAGATTGAGGCTAATGTCAAAGTGTAATTTTTCCATTTTTATTTGGTTATTCTGAAAACAATAAAGTTTGACAAGAGATTTTTGATAAAACTGTACGTGTACTGAGGCTAATTTGAAAAATATTAAATATCTTCAACGTGTTCTTCTTGATTTTAAAGGGAATGGGGCATTTTTTAAATGTATTGCTTGTTTGGTTTGATCCGACATCTGTTACAACTAAATATTACTTAGATATCTCTGTTGCTTGTTCATGAGACAATTGACCAAATCAAAAATGTATTGCTAAACTATTAAAGATAGATCATACGCCAGTGCCTGAATGTACATTGCTAAATTAGTTTTTGGCATTTTCATGTCTGATTACTGGCACATAACCGAAATAATTGTTAGTTACAAAAGCGTTATATCAAAAACGTTAGTTACAAAAGGGGGTAAGAGAATGTGGGTAGGAGATAAGGGTAGGATAGGAGATAGGGGGTAAAATATAGATTTAATTTTGTATGGAATAATTATTAAACAAAATACTATCGAAAACCATTGACAAACCAAAAATAGCATAAACCCTTTACTCTAGAAAAGAATATAATTGTTTTCTTATTTTACTTTGTTTAAGCAAAAGGTTAAAGTAAAATGTCTGAAAATTAGACTTAAAAAGGTCTCTTCATATCGAAAATGACATAACAAATTATAACATATTAAAAATGTTCTCAAAAATCTGTAGTCAAACTTTATTTTATTAAGGGTGTCGGTGACGAAAAAAAAAATGTTTTTAAACTGTGTTATGTAATCATTAGTTCAGTAATTAGAACTCTATTTTGGCAGTTAATTTATTTTTCGAACGATCAAAGCAACTTTGACCGTGGTTTAAATGAACCAAAATGCTCTTACAGAAAAAACTCTCATGCCTCGGAGACATGTCGGATTTTAATCATTTTTCTTTTTTTTTATATGAAATCGGTAAACTTTTGGCAGGTCGGATAGAAGGCCACATTTATGTTAACATAAAACAGAGGTGGGAAATATTTAAAAAAAAAAAAATATCCAAAAAATGGCATAATTCAAATGCATATTATGTTTTCTAGAATAAGAATTTTTAAAGTTAAGGCTTCTATCCGACCTGCAAAATGTTCTCCTATTTTCAATAAAAAAAAAAAATAATAAATGAAATCCGACTACTATAAAGGGCGTTAGAGTTTTTCCAGTGTGACATGTTCTTGGTACTAAAATCGTGCCATCTCCGACACCTTTAAGTAAAAATCCTAAAAAAGGGGACAGTTAAACTTTAACCGAAGTCAGTTTTCAGATGGCTACGTGTGCGTGAGTCAACATATAACTGGTTATGAAAATATTTTCATTATATTGTTAACTACGATGTATGGGTAACTATGGAAATACACTTTTATTGACCTACGATCAACCTAATTGTCACCATCATCATGCGAGCTTTACTTGACATGAAGACTTAACGGTGTCATCATGAGATGGTCACTAAAACTCCAACTATCTTCTTCTTCTTGGGTTTTCCAGCCATCAAGACCATCCCATCACACATCCAATCCTCCAGTATTCCGAGGCTTGGTGTGTGAATCCTGAACATATGATTTTTTTACAAGGCAGGGTTGTTAGCCCTGCGCTTAACCCCCAATCGGGAGGACCAGAACTCCAACTATATCCACCCAAATACTAAAAAACCTCCCTTACATACTCACTTACTACTACTATTAGTCTCTCAATAATAAAACACACAATACTGGATTATATGAGTACTCGGTTTTGATTGTAATGGTTAGAACTTAACTTCTACAGATTCACATCAAGGAGTTTATTTGAAAGTGATTTTATCACACACAGTTATTACAATACATTTCTGTAGACCGGTGACCTCTCCATCTTCACTATGCCCGTCTGCAAGTCCTTGAACTAGTTTGTCTATTTTTTGAAAATGTATACAGCGTCTTAACTTCAAGTCGAAAAAATTTTTTTAACATTAAAAGGACAAAAACAACTTGTTTTCCATAAAAAAAAAAAATTGTAAACCTTAAAAATGTGTTATGTTATTTGTCTTTTGTTAACATATTTAAACGATACAAAACGGATCGTCACTTTTTGATGATACAGATAGAAATACTATTTAGGATTAAAATGTTAACTAGAATGCATATAAAAACTAATTCACATTATTAGGCCCACTATTTATGTTAGATACAATTTCTTTCCGGGATAACTGACCTATTTGTTATAGGTTATTGTAGATGTTGATATTTGAATAACTGATTCAACTGTTATGAATAACCTAGAAAGGCCACAGTAGGGTGCAATACAATTTAAAATGTAACGATAGTATATGAATTTATTGATGTTTACGGTATTTCGTGCGAAAATACAAGACAAAAATACAGCTGTTCAACATTGTTTTTGAAAAATATTAGTTGCTTACGACATACGAAAAAAACGTCCTAGGCTTAAAATTAATAATAAAAACTCATTTAGTAATGTTCAATCAGCCACTTGCGTATGATCTATCTTTAATAATTTAGTGATACATTGTTTTTTGGTAAATTTAATCATGAACAAGCAACAGAGTTATCTGGCTATTGGGTTCTCCGTGGTTTTTATAATCCAAGGTAATACAAATAATTTTGTATGTTTTTTTTTTAATTATATATACATTATCTATAGTAATAAAATAACTAGCAAGTTGGTTCGGAGAATACATATAAATAGTTATGTAGTTTTCTAATTTATTTAAACTTCGGCAACTTTGGTCATTAGTGTTATGGTTTTTTAGTTGGGTTTTGTCAAGGTTCCGGATAATGTTCCAGTATAAATTTAGGAGTAAAAATATTTTACTCTTTTATTTATTCCAGAACAAAAAAAAACTATTTGTTTCGATCGGACATCTGTTACAACTAAATATTACTTATATTATTTTTTTCTAATTTAAACAAGTTTATTGTTACACATTTATTGTTAATTATTATAACTATTATTTATAATAACTCTTATAAGCTATATTTTTTAAAGTAAAATATTTAGTTGTTTTTGATCGTCATATTTTTGTTTATGCTACATAGGCTAGGTTTAAGCAAAGCTGTTCAAAAAATTGTTTTTCAAAAAATGCTTTATTGTAATGAGTTTACAGCAGATGTTCATATAATATTTATTACACACTATAGTTTTACGCTACACATGAAAAAGTGAAACAAGAGTTCATTGTTGTTTTAACAACTAAATATTTTACATTTAAACATTATAGCTTTTAGTCTGAAAAAAATAACGAACAAAAAACCACAAAATAATTTACTTTAAAGTATATACCTCCGAAATAAGGAATGAGCTACCATTAAAAAAACAAAATGTGTTTTTAGGATTCACACCTATAATTTAAAAAGGCCAGTACAGTTAGTAGGAGACATGGTGGAGGCGGAGAGGTCACAGGTGTTTTAGAACTACTAAAACTGAAACTGATTTAATCACATTCACCTTTTAGCTATAGTGCGGAATTCGTTTTTTTTTGTTTTTTCTAGTCCAATGATCACATATTTCTTATGTTTTATTTATTTATTTTAGACTTTAGTTCTACACCACACATGATCCAGCAAAATCCTGGACTAACGATCACATCTTCTATACCTCTGAACCAATTTCTTCATATAACAAGTCAATGGTTCAGAATTTATACATATAAGGCACTTTAACAAGCCATACATTTGAAAAATGCCCCCATTTCCCTTTAAAATCAAAAAAAACACGACGAATAAATTAAATATTTTTCAACTTAAAATTAAGGTAGTTCTACAACTTGTTTAAAAATTGTCAAGTTAGCTCCAAATTTTTTAGTTCAAAGGTTTAAACAAGATCCATAAGGCATACAGTTTTCTCAAAAATCTCTTGTCAAACTTTATTGTTATTCAGAAAAACCAAATAAAAATGGTTAAATTACACTTTGACTATGATTAAATCATCAGTAAACCGGTATTAAAAGGTTTTTCAGCCGATTCTGCAACCATGAAAGAGTATTTTCATGTTTAGTTAAAGTACCGACAATTTTTTGCCCCTATCTCCTACTCCTATCTCCTACCTCCTTTTACTTAATTCTCATCTCCTATCTCTTATCCCTAATCTCTTATCTATAATCTCTTGTCAAAAAACAGCGAGACAGTCATTCCAAAACTAATAGAATCCAAATCTTTTTCTTGCACATAATATAGGTAGTGCTAAACTTATCTTCTGACTAATTTCCAGCTGTTAAACCCTAAAATTTCGTCTAAAAAAAATTAATATCCAAAAATATTAAAAAAAGAGAAGACTCTTCTTTGATTTTGTGAAAAAAGGAATTTACTTTTGACATTTTCATGTCTTAGCTCTGGCACATAACCCTGGCAAATAACCGAAAAAAGCGTTACCTAAAAAGCGTTATTTACTTAGTGTTACCAAAAAAGAAATGGGGTTGAAGATGAGGTTGGGGTGAGATAGGGGTGGGTGATAGGGGTAGGAAATAGGTGTGGTTGATAGGGGTAAAAAATAGGAGATAAGAGATAGGAGATATGTTGTACGTTCGACGTTCAAATTAGAACTAAATAATAAAATCAAAGCAGTTTAAGGGCCCAAATTCTCTATGAATTGTTTTAAGCCAGATAATAAGCACTACAATTTTAGCCAGAAACTTAACGTTTTTATATACTAGCATTTTACCGCTTGTTAATATACTATATCATTATCTATTATTTCACAACTACTGTAAATTTATTCGGTACTTCAACAAGACATGAAAATGCTCTTTCGTGGATGCAGACTCGGCTGAAAAACTTTTTCTACTTTTTACCCACCAAAGTACTATCTGCATATGTATTTGGATCTGTAGAAGTTTTGTTTGAGAAAATCGGTTGATAGAACATAAGTTATCTTCATTTCAGCCACAAACAAAAAAACACATTTTTATAAAAACAAACCTTCTTAGCTATTGCATCGATGCTCAAAATGTACTTATCTAGCTGTAAACTATTTACGTCATCTAATAACCCAATTTAATATAGTTATTGCAGGGTTTCGAATATACGATCCAAATATTAGCTTCGAAACAGTTCTGATAGAGGTGCAAGAAAAATATAAAGAAATAACTAAAGAAAACATTGATAAAGTTATAAAGCTTGGAGAAAATAAAGCAGGCTTTCCGGAAATAAACCGTACGTCCTTTGCTATTAATTTCATAACATTTTTGTTTTTATTGGTGTTTATTTTTCGTTAAAAAATTATATGCATTGTGTAGTTTGCTTTTATAATCGACTGCTGAAGAAGAACAATAAACCCTGATAACTTAATTTTTTTCATTTCTTCTACTAATTATTTTATCGGTCTTAATAGGTAAAGAAATTATCTATTTTTTTCACGCTGCAAACTTTGACGTAAATAAAACTGTTGATTTGATGGTGAACCATTATGAAGTTCGGAAAAGTTTACCAACTATATTTATCCCTGATGGTAAAGATCCAGAAGAAAACGAGTTAAAAGAAGCTAGAAAGATCGTGTAAGCAGCAACCATAATTTACATATATATTTTTTACGGTATAAATACTACCACAACCATGCACACCGGTTTTTATTTTACATATTAGAGATTAGGCACACATTTTATAAGTTATTATACAATTTTCGTTTCTTATAGTTTCTTAATTTCACTTCACAATATTATATAAATAACTACATATACTCCAAGTATCCTATTCACTTTTCGTATAAAATATTATTATAGAGCTCTTCCAAAATTACCTTCAATACCTTTATAAGTATATTATAACCCTACTAAGATTTATATAAAAGTTCTTGGAATCTGTCTCAACCAATTTCCTATCTCTTACCCCTATCTTTCATATCCTACCCTTATCTGCTTTCTCTTACCTCCTATCTCTTATCTCTAATATCTTATCTCTAATCTTTTATCAGTCAACAACGTGTCAGCTACCGCCAACCCTATACGCACTCCCCAACCCCACACGTACTCCCGACCCCATTCCATCCCCAGACCCCATTCCCACATCCACCCCAGCTTTCCCCCCACCAGTGTAACGTTTTTTTTGTGACAGTTTGTAAATGACAAAAATGTCAAAAATGTTCATTAAAAGCATTCTTTAATCGTTTTCCTACGTTTGCCTTCTTCGGTCAAGTTCAGTCAATAACTAAAATCATAAATCTAATTCCGTTGAATGCTAAATCAGTAGTGTAATTACTAACTCACAAAAATGAGGTAAGGCTGTGGTCCTAATACTTTAATACTCATGAGATACGCCCGCACACTATTATGCTCAGGTTCCGATATTTTTATTTAAATGATTTTATAATCAAAACCACTTCTCTAAAACTATTCTATATTTTATCCAAACCCTTATTATAAAAAAAAAGTCGTTCCTTGACAGGTAGGCACATTTTTTCCATGTTAAGAAAATGATAATAGATCATGATATGGTTATTTTTTAGGAGTTGTTCTATACTGCATAACGATTCGTATGCGACCGATGGACTGCATTACATATACTCGCAATTCATTGATACAGCAGCACCAGAAAAGTTTGACTTGGAAATGATTTTGAGATACTTTTTCTACATGATAAAATGTTTACTCATAAAGTATGGAACCTTTAATGGTGTCGTAATTATCATAAACGAAGATGGCTTCCATTACAGTCATTTTTTACAATTAAGCCGATATTATACACTATTTCCACATTTTTCAAAACTCTTACACGTACGTACAATGTCAACGTAACATAGTTAAATAAAGGACTCCACGAGAGTTGTAGTAATTTTTACCATAATATTTAGTAACATGCAATGTTCAATGTTTAAAAGAATAACAACTTTAAATAACCATAATTTATATATAAATAATAAATAAAAACACTTTTTTGAATTTTCAAAGACGGCCCTCCCGTACAGATTAAAACAAATTTACGTGTTGAATGCAGGTACATCAGTCAAAGTTCTTTACAAATCATACGTTGCCTGTCATTCATCTATGAGCACGGTAAGCTTTGAATTGGCAAATAAAGGAAGTTTTGTATAGTTAACAATTATATTGTTATAATTATGTACAATGTAATATTGATTTGACGGTAGATTGTATTTTATGGTAAAAACTCGCAAGAAGTGTACGATCATGTTCCCAAGAAAATTATGCCTAAAGAATATTTAAACGGTGAAGGGTCGAGTTATAAAGAGCAAGCAGGTAACTATAAATATGTCATATTGTCATTTAAAATTTTGTAGAAATTTAATGCTTATGATGAAATATTTTGTTTTGTAGAGGAAACATATGCCCTTATGAAAGAATTACACCATAAGGATGAACCAAAACGTCGTGAAATCCCGATTACTGTGGGTTAAATATATTTTTAATTGTTTTCATCTGTATTAAAATTAATAATGGTAGTATTCAATTTCGTTAATAGCACAAGCTCACTATCAGTTATCCATCTTAAATGGTATAATGTTTTTAACAATAAAGATAAGAAAAAATTATTAAACATTACAAGTCATATTTATCAAAAAAACTTGAAGGAAAGCAAAATTAAAAATATATTATTTATTGTATTCTTATAACGATAACTATTTTCTTTAGATTATAAAAATCTAGTAAAAATAAAAGTTAACTCTATTATGCATCATCAAATATTTTATGTTCATATCCTTAGTTATGAAATTGAAACTTTCAAATTTCTTGTACCCATTTTGTTTTTTTTTTATTTTTTAAATTAATAAAACCTATAAATATAATGTTATTTGTATATTTAATATTTATCAAACAAATATTGTTTTGTTTTGTAATTAAATAAAGACGCTATTCCCCTCTACGTCGACAGACTGGCAGCTGTAAAAACCATCAATTTTTTTTTTTAGGTTTTTGTGGTATTTGATTTTTAATGCTGTTTTGTTTACCTAATTCTAATTACTATTATTTTTAACTGAAGGAGTCTAAATGTTTTCTCGATTTCACATTTTTCATTTTACAGAAATAAGGTCTGAAAATAAAAACTTAAAGCACATCTAATGTGACCCTTTTACAATAACTATTTTGTTGAACTGTAAAAAAAAATAGTTACGAACAAAAAACAAATGAATATTTTACTTTAAAACGTATATACCTTCTAAGCTAAGCAATAAGCTATTATGAAAAAAAAGCAAATGTTTTTTGATTCACAATATGTATATACACATATATTACAACATTTTAAATATTTTTACCGTGGTATCGGCAGTTATTCTTGTAAAAACACATTTTGTGTTTAAAGTGAAATATTCAGTATCGTTTGTTCGTTATTATTTTTTTCAAGTTACATAGTCCATAGCGGTTCAGAAAATGGTTTACTAGTTCTAATGAACTTGTTATTGTAATAAGATCACATCGGCTGTTCTTTTAGTCGATTGTTCCATACTTTTTTTTTTGTTACATTCATTCATAAAAAAAATAATAACAAAAACAAACAACTGAATATTTTACATTAAAACGTATATACCTTCTAAACAAAGCATTAGGGCACTATGAAAAAAACAAAATGCGTTTTTATGATACACACCTAGAATATAAAAAGGACAGTATAGTGAGATCGGTGCATAGTGAGGACGGAGAAGTCACAGGTCTTCACCAATTAATATAACTAAAAGTGATAAAATCATTCTCAAATGAACACTAATGCAATCTGTGGATACAGCACCTCACTTAGTCTTAGTGTGCTGGTATATACTCTGAATGGTTTAGATTGTACTGGTCTGAACATATACGATGGTCGTCCGGAAGGTAAAGATACAAGCCTCCCCACGGCCGTAGGGACCGTATTGTTTTGCTATGTTGGCCACATTGCGGTGTGGTTTAACTTCTCTCCTTCAAAACAGGACCAAAATGAGCTCAGTACATTGAAAAATTAGGTCACAGGAATTTTTCTCGTGAAACATGTCGATCGAGTCTACCGCCACCTCCTCCGTCCACTTGTCGACCACCTCCTCATCTGTTGCAAATTTGTTCTCACCTATGTGCATCTTCAGGGAAGTGAACAGATGGTAATCTGAAAGCGCCATGTCGGG